>NW_027327947.1:0-101556 GCF_047675955.1 Chlorocebus sabaeus
AAGGCTTCCTGAAGGGAAAGATGAAACTCTGTGAGATGAATTAACAGAACACAGGGCAGTTTCTCAGAAAGCTTCTTTCCACTTTTGAACGGAAGATATTTCCTTTTTCACCATATCCCTGTATGGGCTTCCAAATATCCCTTTGCCAATTCCACAAGAAGAGCCTTAGCGAAAGGCTTCTGGAAGGGAAAGATGTAACTCTGTGAGATGAATTAACAGAACATAGAGCAGTTTCTCAGAAAGCTTCTTTCCAGTTTTGAACGGCAGATATTTCCTTTTTCACCATAGCCCTCTATGGGCTTCCAAATATCCCTTTGCCAATTCCACAAGAACAGCCTTAGCGAAAGGCTTCTTGAAGAGAAAGATGTAACTCTGTGAGATGAATTAACAAAACACAGAGCAGTTTCTCAGAAAGCTTCTTTCCAGTTTTGAACGGAAGATATTTCCTTTTTCACCATAGACCTCTATGGGCTTCCAAATATCCCTTTGCCAATTCCACAAGAACAGCCTTAGCGAAAGACTTCTTGTAGGGAAAGATGTAACTCTGTGAGATGAATTAACAGAACACAGAGCAGTTTCTCAGAAAGCTTCTTTCCAGTTTTGAACGGAAGATATATCCTTTTTCACCATAGCCCTCTATGGGCTTCCAAATATCCCTTTGCCAATTCCACAAGAACAGCCTTAGCGAAAGGCTTCTTGAAGGGAAAGATGTAACTCTGTGAGATGAATTAACAGAACACAGAGCAGTTTCTCAGAAAGCTTCTTTCCAGTTTTGAACGGAAGATATGTCCTTTTTCACCACAGCCTTCTATGGGCTTCCAAATATCCCTTTGCCAATTCCACAAGAACAGCGTTAGCGAAAGGCTTCCTGAAAAGAAAGATGTAACTCTGTGAGATGAATTAACAGAACACAGAGCAGTTTCTCAGAAAGCTTCTTTCCAGTTTTGAACGGAAGATATTTCCTTTTTCACCATAGCCCTCTATGGGCTTCCAAATATCCCTTTGCCAATTCCACAAGAACAGCCTTAGCGATAGGCTTCTTGAAGGGAAAGATGTAACTCTGTGAGATGAATTAACAGAACACAGAGCAGTTTCTCAGAAAGCTTCTTTCCAGTTTTGAACGGAAGATATTTCCTTTTTCACCATAGCCCTCTAAGGGCTTCCAAATATCCCTTTGCCAATTCCACAAGAACAGCCTTAGCGAAAGGCTTCCTGAAGAGAAAGATGTAAGTCTGTGAGATGAATTAACACAACACAGAGGAGTTTCTCAGAAAGCTTCCTTCCAGTTTTGAACGGAAGATATTTCCTTTTTCACCTTAGAACTCTATGGGCTTCCAAATATCCCTTTGCCAATTCCACAAGAACCGCCTTAGCGAAAGGCTTCCTGAAGAGAAAGATGTAACTCTGTGAGATGAATTAACAGAACACAGAGGAGTTTCTCAGAAAGCTTCTTACCAGTTTTGAACGGAAGATATTTCCTTCTTCACCTTAGCCCTCTATGGGCTTCCAAATATCCCTTTGCCAATTCCACAAGAACAGCCTCAGCGAAAGGCTTCTTGAAGGGAAAGATATAACTCTTTGAGATGAATTAACAGAACACAGAGCAGTTTCTCACAAAGCTTCTTTCCAGTTTTGAACGGAAGGTATTTCCTTTTTCACCATAGCCCTCTATGGGCTTCCAAATATCCCTTTGCCAATTCCACAAGACCAGCCTTAGCGAAAGGCTTCCTGAAGGGAAAGATGAAACTCTGTGAGATGAATTAACAGAACACAGGGCAGTTTCTCAGAAAGCTTCTTTCCACTTTTGAACGGAAGATATTTCCTTTTTCACCATATCCCTGTATGGGCTTCCAAATATCCCTTTGCCAATTCCACAAGAAGAGCCTTAGCGAAAGGCTTCTGGAAGGGAAAGATGTAACTCTGTGAGATGAATTAACAGAACATAGAGCAGTTTCTCAGAAAGCTTCTTTCCAGTTTTGAACGGAAGATATTTCCTTTTTCACCATAGCCCTCTATGGGCTTCCAAATATCCCTTTGCCAATTCCACAAGAACAGCCTTAGCGAAAGGCTTCTTGAAGAGAAAGATGTAACTCTGTGAGATGAATTAACAGAACACAGAGCAGTTTCTCAGAAAGCTTCTTTCCAGTTTTGAACGGAAGATATTTCCTTTTTCACCATAGACCTCTATGGGCTTCCAAATATCCCTTTGCCAATTCCACAAGAACAGCCTTAGCGAAAGACTTCTTGTAGGGAAAGATGTAACTCTGTGAGATGAATTAACAGAACACAGAGCAGTTTCTCAGAAAGCTTCTTTCCAGTTTTGAACGGAAGATATATCCTTTTTCACCATAGCCCTCTATGGGCTTCCAAATATCCCTTTGCCAATTCCACAAGAACAGCCTTAGCGAAAGGCTTCTTGAAGGGAAAGATGTAACTCTGTGAGATGAATTAACAGAACACAGAGCAGTTTCTCAGAAAGCTTCTTTCCAGTTTGGAACGGAAGATATTTCCTTTTTCACCATAGCCCTCTATGGGCTTCCAAATATCCCTTTGCCAATTCCACAAGAACAGCCTTAGCGAATGGCTTCCTGAAGGGAAATATGTAACTCTGTGAAATGAATTAACAGAACACAGAGCAGTTTCTCAGAAAGCTTCTTTCCAGTTTTGAACGGAAGATATTTCCTTTTTCACCATAGCCCTCTATGGGCTTCCAAATATCCCTTTGCCAATTCCACAAGAAGAGCCTTAGCGAAAGGCTTCTTGAAGGGAAAGATGTAACTCTGTGAGATGAATTAACAGAACACAGAGCAGTTTCTCAGAAAGCTTCTTTCCAGTTTTGAACGGAAGATATTTCCTTTTTCACCTTAGCCCTCTATGGGCTTCGAAATATCCCTTTGCCAATTCCACAAGAACAGCCTTAGCGAAAGGCTTCTTGAAGGGAAAGATGTAACTCTGTGAGATGAATTAACAGAACACAGAGCAGTTTCTCAGAAAGCTTCTTTCCAGTTTTGAACGGAAGATATTTCCTTTTTCACCATAGCCCTCTATGGGCTTCCAAATATCCCTTTGCCAATTCCACAAGAACAGCCTTAGCGAAAGGCTTCCTGAAGGGAAAGATGTAACTCTGTAAGATGAATTAACAGAACACAGAGCAGTTTCTCAGAAAGCTTCTTTCCAGTTTTGAACGGAAGATATTTCCTTTTTCACCATAGCCCACTATGGGCTTCCAAATATCCCTTTGCCAAATCCACAAGAAGACCCTTAGCGAAAGGCTTCTTGAAGGGAAAGATGTAACTCTGTGAGATGAATTAACAGAACACAGAGCAGTTTCTCAGAAAGCTTCTTTCCAGTTTTGAACGGAAGATATTTCCTTTTTCACCGTAGCCCTCGATGGGCTTCCAAATATCCCTTTGCCAATTCCACAAGAACAGCCTTAGCGAAAGGCTTCTTGAAGAGAAAGATGTAACTCTGTGAGATGAATTAACAGAACACAGAGCAGTTTCTCAGAAAGCTTCTTTCCTGTTTTGAACGGAAGTTATTTCCTTTTTCACCATAGCCCTTTATGGGCTTCCAAATATCCCTTTGCCAATTCCACAAGAACAGCCTTAGCGAAAGGCTTCTTGAAGGGAAAGATGTAACTCTGTGAGATGAATTAACAGAACACAGAGCAGTTTCTCAGAAAGCTTCTTTCCAGTTTTGAACTGAAGATATTTCCTTTTTCACCATAGCCGTCTACGGGCTTCCAAATATCCCTTTGCCAATTCCACAAGAACAGCCTTAGCGAAAGGCTTCCTGAAGAGAAATATGTAACTCTGTGAGATGAATTAACAGAACACAGAGCAGTTTCTCAGAAAGCTTCTTTCCAGTTTTGAACGGAAGATATTGCCTTTTTCACCATAGCCCTCTATGGGCTTCCAAATATCCCTTTGCCAATTCCACTAGACCAGCCTTAGCGAAAGGCTTCCTGAAGGGAAAGATGTAACTCTGTGAGATGAATTAACAGAACACAGGGCAGTTTCTCAGAAAGCTTCTTACCAGTTTTGAACGGAAGATATTTCCTTTTTCACCTTAGCCCTCTATGGGCTTCCAAATATCCCTTTGCCAATACCACAAGAACAGCCTTAGCGAAAGGCTTCCTGAAGAGAAAGTTGTAACTCTGTGAGATGAATTAACACAACACAGAGGAGTTTCTCAGAAAGCTTCCTTCCAGTTTTGAACGGAAGATATTTCCTTTTTCACCTTAGAACTCTATGGGCTTCCAAATATCCCTTTGCCAATTCCACAAGAACCGCCTTAGCGAAAGGCTTCCTGAAGAGAAAGATGTAACTCTGTGAGATGAATTAACACAACACAGAGGAGTTTCTCAGAAAGCTTCTTACCAGTTTTGAAAGGAAGATATTTCCTTTTTCACCTTAGCCCTCTATGGGCTTCCAAATATCCCTTTGCCAATTCCACAAGAACAGCCTCAGCGAAAGGCTTCTTGAAGGGAAAGATATAACTCTTTGAGATGAATTAACAGAACACAGAGCAGTTTCTCACAAAGCTTCTTTCCAGTTTTGAACGGAAGATATTTCCTTTTTCACCATAGCCCTCTATGGGCTTCCAAATATCCCTTTGCCAATTCCACTAGACCAGCCTTAGCGAAAGGCTTCCTGAAGGGAAAGATGTAACTCTGTGAGATGAATTAACAGAACACAGGGCAGTTTCACAGAAAGCTTCTTTCCACTTTTGAACGGAAGATATATCCTTTTTCACCATATCCCTGTATGGGCTTCCAAATATCCCTTTGCCAATTCCACAAGAAGAGCCTTAGCGAAAGGCTTCTGGAAGGGAAAGATGTAACTCTGTGAGATGAATTAACAGAACATAGAGCAGTTTCTCAGAAAGCTTCTTTCCAGTTTTGAACGGAAGATATTTCCTTTTTCACCATAGCCCTCTATGGGCTTCCAAATATCCCTTTGCCAATTCCACAAGAACAGCCTTAGCGAAAGGCTTCTTGAAGAGAAAGATGTAACTCTGTGAGATGAATTAACAGAACACAGAGCAGTTTCTCAGAAAGCTTCTTTCCAGTTTTGAACGGAAGATATTTCCTTTTTCACCATAGCCGTCTACGGGCTTCCAAATATCCCTTTGCCAATTCCACAAGAACAGCCTTAGCGAAAGGCTTCCTGAAGAGAAAGATGTAACTCTGTGAGATGAATTAACAGAACACAGAGCAGTTTCTCAGAAAGCTTCTTTCCAGTTTTGAACGGAAGATATTGCCTTTTTCACCATAGCCCTCTAAGGGCTTCCAAATATCCCTTTGCCAATTCCACAAGAACAGCCTTAGCGAAAGGCTTCTTGAAGGGAAAGATGTAACACTGTGAGATGAAATAAGAGAACACAGAGCAGTTTCTCAGAAAGCTTCTTTCCAGTTTTGAACGGAAGATATTTCCTTTTTCACCATAGCCCTCTATGTTCTTCCAAATATCCCTTTGCCAATTCCACAAGAACAGCCTTAGCGAAAGGCTTCCTGAAGAGAAAGATGTAAGTCTGTGAGATGAATTAACACAACACAGAGGAGTTTCTCAGAAAGGTTCCTTCCAGTTTTGAACGGAAGATATTTCCTTTTTCACCTTAGAACTCTATGGGCTTCCAAATATCCCTTTGCCAATTCCACAAGAACCGCCTTAGCGAAAGGCTTCCTGAAGAGAAAGATGTAACTCTGTGAGATGAATTAACAGAACACAGAGGAGTTTCTCAGAAAGCTTCTTACCAGTTTTGAACGGAAGATATTTCCTTCTTCACCTTAGCCCTCTATGGGCTTCCAAATATCCCTTTGCCAATTCCACAAGAACAGCCTCAGCGAAAGGCTTCTTGAAGGGAAAGATATAACTCTTTGAGATGAATTAACAGAACACAGAGCAGTTTCTCACAAAGCTTCTTTCCAGTTTTGAACGGAAGGTATTTCCTTTTTCACCATAGCCCTCTATGGGCTTCCAAATATCCCTTTGCCAATTCCACAAGACCAGCCTTAGCGAAAGGCTTCCTGAAGGGAAAGATGAAACTCTGTGAGATGAATTAACAGAACACAGGGCAGTTTCTCAGAAAGCTTCTTTCCACTTTTGAACGGAAGATATTTCCTTTTTCACCATATCCCTGTATGGGCTTCCAAATATCCCTTTGCCAATTCCACAAGAAGAGCCTTAGCGAAAGGCTTCTGGAAGGGAAAGATGTAACTCTGTGAGATGAATTAACAGAACATAGAGCAGTTTCTCAGAAAGCTTCTTTCCAGTTTTGAACGGAAGATATTTCCTTTTTCACCATAGCCCTCTATGGGCTTCCAAATATCCCTTTGCCAATTCCACAAGAACAGCCTTAGCGAAAGGCTTCTTGAAGAGAAAGATGTAACTCTGTGAGATGAATTAACAGAACACAGAGCAGTTTCTCAGAAAGCTTCTTTCCAGTTTTGAACGGAAGATATTTCCTTTTTCACCATAGACCTCTATGGGCTTCCAAATATCCCTTTGCCAATTCCACAAGAACAGCCTTAGCGAAAGACTTCTTGTAGGGAAAGATGTAACTCTGTGAGATGAATTAACAGAACACAGAGCAGTTTCTCAGAAAGCTTCTTTCCAGTTTTGAACGGAAGATATATCCTTTTTCACCATAGCCCTCTATGGGCTTCCAAATATCCCTTTGCCAATTCCACAAGAACAGCCTTAGCGAAAGGCTTCTTGAAGGGAAAGATGTAACTCTGTGAGATGAATTAACAGAACACAGAGCAGTTTCTCAGAAAGCTTCTTTCCAGTTTGGAACGGAAGATATTTCCTTTTTCAACATAGCCCTCTATGGGCTTCCAAATATCCCTTTGCCAATTCCACAAGAACAGCCTTAGCGAATGGCTTCCTGAAGGGAAATATGTAACTCTGTGAAATGAATTAACAGAACACAGAGCAGTTTCTCAGAAAGCTTCTTTCCAGTTTTGAACGGAAGATATTTCCTTTTTCACCATAGCCCTCTATGGGCTTCCAAATATCCCTTTGCCAATTCCACAAGAAGAGCCTTAGCGAAAGGCTTCTTGAAGGGAAAGATGTAACTCTTTGAGATGAATTAACAGAACACAGAGCAGTTTCTCAGAAAGCTTCTTTCCAGTTTTGAACGGAAGATATTTCCTTTTTCACCTTAGCCCTCTATGGGCTTCGAAATATCCCTTTGCCAATTCCACAAGAACAGCCTTAGCGAAAGGCTTCTTGAAGGGAAAGATGTAACTCTGTGAGATGAATTAACAGAACACAGAGCAGTTTCTCAGAAAGCTTCTTTCCAGTTTTGAACGGAAGATATTTCCTTTTTCACCATAGCCCTCTATGGGCTTCCAAATATCCCTTTGCCAATTCCACAAGAACAGCCTTAGCGAAAGGCTTCTTGAAGGGAAAGATGTAACTCTGTAAGATGAATTAACAGAACACAGAGCAGTTTCTCAGAAAGCTTCTTTCCAGTTTTGAACGGAAGATATTTCCTTTTTCACCATAGCCCACTATGGGCTTCCAAATATCCCTTTGCCAAATCCACAAGAAGACCCTTAGCGAAAGGCTTCTTGAAGGGAAAGATGTAACTCTGTGAGATGAATTAACAGAACACAGAGCAGTTTCTCAGAAAGCTTCTTTCCAGTTTTGAACGGAAGATATTTCCTTTTTCACCGTAGGCCTCGATGGGCTTCCAAATATCCCTTTGCCAATTCCACCAGAACAGCCTTAGCGAAAGGCTTCTTGAAGAGAAAGATGTAACTCTGTGAGATGAATTAACAGAACACAGAGCAGTTTCTCAGAAAGCTTCTTTCCTGTTTTGAACGGAAGTTATTTCCTTTTTCACCATAGCCCTTTATGGGCTTCCAAATATCCCTTTGCCAATTCCACAAGAACAGCCTTAGCGAAAGGCTTCTTGAAGGGAAAGATGTAACTCTGTGAGATGAATTAACAGAACACAGAGTAGTTTCTCAGAAAGCTTCTTTCCAGTTTTGAACTGAAGATATTTCCTTTTTCACCATAGCCGTCTACGGGCTTCCAAATATCCCTTTGCCAATTCCACAAGAACAGCCTTAGCGAAAGGCTTCCTGAAGAGAAATATGTAACTCTGTGAGATGAATTAACAGAACACAGAGCAGTTTCTCAGAAAGCTTCTTTCCAGTTTTGAACGGAAGATATTGCCTTTTTCACCATAGCCCTCTATGGGCTTCCAAATATCCCTTTGCCAATTCCACTAGACCAGCCTTAGCGAAAGGCTTCCTGAAGGGAAAGATGTAACTCTGTGAGATGAATTAACAGAACACAGGGCAGTTTCTCAGAAAGCTTCTTACCAGTTTTGAACGGAAGATATTTCCTTTTTCACCTTAGCCCTCTATGGGCTTCCAAATATCCCTTTGCCAATACCACAAGAACAGCCTTAGCGAAAGGCTTCCTGAAGAGAAAGATGTAACTCTGTGAGATGAATTAACACAACACAGAGGAGTTTCTCAGAAAGCTTCCTTCCAGTTTTGAACGGAAGATATTTCCTTTTTCACCTTAGAACTCTATGGGCTTCCAAATATCCCTTTGCCAATTCCACAAGAACCGCCTTAGCGAAAGGCTTCCTGAAGAGAAAGATGTAACTCTGTGAGATGAATTAACAGAACACAGAGGAGTTTCTCAGAAAGCTTCTTTCCAGTTTTGAACGGAAGATATTTCCTTTTTCACCATAGCCCTCTATGGGCTTCCAAATATCCCTTTGCCAATTCCACAAGAACAGCCTTAGCGAAAGGCTTCTTGAAGAGAAAGATGTAACTCTGTGAGATGAATTAACAGAACACAGAGCAGTTTCTCAGAAAGCTTCTTTCCAGTTTTGAACGGAAGATATTTCCTTTTTCACCATAGACCTCTATGGGCTTCCAAATATCCCTTTGCCAATTCCACAAGAACAGCCTTAGCGAAAGACTTCTTGTAGGGAAAGATGTAACTCTGTGAGATGAATTAACAGAACACAGAGCAGTTTCTCAGAAAGCTTCTTTCCAGTTTTGAACGGAAGATATATCCTTTTTCACCATAGCCCTCTATGGGCTTCCAAATATCCCTTTGCCAATTCCACAAGAACAGCCTTAGCGAAAGGCTTCTTGAAGGGAAAGATGTAACTCTGTGAGATGAATTAACAGAACACAGAGCAGTTTCTCAGAAAGCTTCTTTCCAGTTTTGAACGGAAGATATTTCCTTTTTCACCATAGCCCTCTATGGGCTTCCAAATATCCCTTTGCCAATTCCACAAGAACAGCCTTAGCGAATGGCTTCCTGAAGGGAAATATGTAACTCTGTGAAATGAATTAACAGAACACAGAGCAGTTTCTCAGAAAGCTTCTTTCAAGTTTTGAACGGAAGATATTTCCTTTTTCACCATAGCCCTCTATGGGCTTCCAAATATCCCTTTGCCAATTCCACAAGAAGAGCGTTAGCGAAAGGCTTCTTGAAGGGAAAGATGTAACTCTGTGAGATGAATTAACAGAACACAGAGCAGTTTCTCAGAAAGCTTCTTTCCAGTTTTGAACGGAAGATATTTCCTTTTTCACCATAGCCCTCTATGGGCTTCCAAATATCCCTTTGCCAATTCCACAAGAACAGCCTTAGCGAAAGGCTTCTTGAAGGGAAAGAATTAACTCTGTGAGACGAATTAACAGAACACAGAGCAGTTTCTCAGAAAGCTTCTTTCCAGTTTTGAACGGAAGATATTTCCTTTTTCACCATAGCCCTCTATGGGCTTCCAAATATCCCCTTGCCAATTCCACAAGAACTGCTTTATCGAAAGGTTTCTTGAAAGGGAAGATGTAACACTGTGAGACGAATTAACAGAACGCAGAGCAGTTTCTCAGAAAGCTTCTTTCCAGTTTTGAACGGAAGATATTTCCTTTTTCACCATAGCCCTCTATGGGCTTCCAAATATCCCTTTGCCAATTCCACAAGAACAGCCTTAGCGAAAGGCTTCTTGAAGCTAAAGATGTAACTCTGTGAGATGAATTAACAGAACACAGAGCAGTTTCTCAGAAAGCTTCTTTCCAGTTTTGAACGGAAGATATTTCCTTTTTCACCATAGCCCTCTATGGGCTTCCAAATATCCCTTTGCAAATTCCACAAGAACAGGCTTAGCGAAAGGCTTCCTGAAGGGAAAGATGTAACTCTGTGAGATGAATTAACAGAACACAGAGCAGTTTCTCAGAAAGCTTCTTTCCAGTTTTGAACGGAAGATATTTCCTTTTTCACCATAGCCCTCTATGGGCTTCCAAATATCCCTTTGCCAATTACACAAGAACAGCCTTAGCGAAAGGCTTCTTGAAGGGAAAGATGTAACTCTGTGAGATGAATTAACAGAACACAGAGCAGTTTCTCAGAAAGCTTCTTTCCAGTTATGAAGGGAAGATATTTCCTTTTTCACCACAGCCTTCTACGGGCTTCCAAATATCCCTTTGCCAATTCCACAAGAACAGCGTTAGCGAAAGGCTTCCTGAAAAGAAAGATGTAACTCTGTGAGATGAATTAACAGAACACAGAGCAGTTTCTCAGAAAGCTTCTTTCCAGTTTTGAACGGAAGATATTTCCTTTTTCACCATAGCCCTCTAAGGGCTTCCAAATATCCCTTTGCCAATTCCACAAGAACAGCCTTAGCGAAAGGCTTCCTGAAAAGAAAGATGTAACTATGTGAGATGAATTAACAGAACACAGAGCAGTTTCTCAGAAAGCTTCTTTCCAGTATTGAACGGAAGATATTTCTTTTTTCACCATAGCCCTCTATGGGCTTCGAAATATCCCTTTGCCAATTCCACAAGAACAGCCTTAGCGAAAGGCTTCTTGAAGGGAAAGATGTAACTCTGTGAGATGAATTAACAGAACACAGAGCAGTTTCTCAGAAAGCTTCTTTCCAGTTTTGAACGGAAGATATTTCCTTTTTCACCTTAGCCTTCTATGGGCTTCCAAATATCCCTTTGCCAATTCCACAAGAACAGCCTTAGCGAAAGGCTTCTTGAAGGGAAAGATGTAACTCTGTGAGATGAATTAACAGAACACAGAGCAGTTTCTCAGAAAGCTTCTTTCCAGTTTTGAACGGAAGATATTTCCTTTTTCACCATAGCCCTCTATGGGCTTCCAAATATCCCTTTGGCAATTCCACAAGAACAGCATTAGCGAAAGGCTTCTTGAAGGGAAAGATATAACTCTGTGAGATGAATTAACAGAACGCAGAGAAGTTTCTCAGAAAGCTTCTTTCCAGTTTGGAAAGGAAGATATTTCCTTTTTCACCATAGCCCTCTATGGGCTTCCAAATATCCCTTTGCCAATTCCACAAGAACAGCCTTAGCGAAAGGCTTCCTGAAAAGAAAGATGTAACTCTGTGAGATGAATTAACAGAACACAGAGCAGTTTCTCAGAAAGCTTCTTTCCAGTTTTGAACGGAAGATATTTCCTTTTTCACCTTAGCCCTCTATGGGCTTCCAAATATCCCTTTGCCAATTCCACAAGAACAGCCTTAGCGAAAGGCTTCCTGAAGAGAAAGATGTAACTCTGTGAGATGAATTAAAAGAACACAGAGGAGTTCCTCAGAAAGCTTCCTTCCAGTTTTGAACGGAAGATATTTCCTTTTTCACCTTAGAACTCTATGGGCTTCCAAATATCCCTTTGCCAATTACACAAGAACAGCCTTAGCGAAAGGCTTCATGAAGAGCAAGATGTAACTCTATGAGATGAATTAACAGAACACAGAGCAGTTTCTCAGAAAGCTTCTTTCCAGTTTTGAACGGAAGATAATTTCTTTCTCACCTTAGCCCTCTATGGGTTTCCAAATATCCCTTTGCCAATTCCACAAGAACAGCCTCAGCGAAAGGCTTGTTGAAGGGAAAGATATAACTCTTTGAGATGAATTAACAGAACACAGAGCAGTTTCTCAGAAAGCTTCTTTCCAGTTTTGAACGGAAGATATTTCCTTTTTCACCATAGCCCTCTATGGGCTTCCAAATATCCCTTTGCCAATTCCACAAGAACAGCCTTAGCGAAAGGCTTCCTGAAGGGAAAGATGTAACTCTGTGAGATGAATTAACAGAACACAGAGCAGTTTCTCAGAAAGCTTCTTTCCAGTTTTGAACGGAAGATATTTCCTTTTACACCATAGCCCTCTATGGGCTTCCAAATATCCCTTTGCCAAATCCACAAGAAGACCCTTAGCGAAAGGCTTCTTGAAGGGAAAGATGTAACTCTGTGAGATGAATTAACAGAACACAGAGCAGTTTCTCAGAAAGCTTCTTTCCAGTTTTGAACGGAAGATATTTCCTTTTTCACCATAGCCCTCTATGGGCTTCCAAATATCCCTTTGCCAATTCCACAAGAACAGCCTTAGCGAAAGGCTTCTTGAAGAGAAAGATGTAACTCTGTGAGATGAATTAACAGAACACAGAGCAGTTTCTCAGAAAGCTTCTTTCCAGTTTTGAACGGAAGATATTTCCTTTTTCACCATAGCCCTCTATGGGCTTCCAAATATCCCTTTGCCAATTCCACAAGAACAGCCTTAGCGAAAGGCTTCCTGAAGGGAAAGATGTAACTCTGTAAGATGAATTAACAGAACACAGAGCAGTTTCTCAGAAAGCTTCTTTCCAGTTTTGAACGGAAGATATTTCCTTTTTCACCATAGCCCACTATGGGCTTCCAAATATCCCTTTGCCAAATCCACAAGAAGACCCTTAGCGAAAGGCTTCTTGAAGGGAAAGATGTAACTCTGTGAGATGAATTAACAGAACACAGAGCAGTTTCTCAGAAAGCTTCTTTCCAGTTTTGAACGGAAGATATTTCCTTTTTCACCGTAGCCCTCGATGGGCTTCCAAATATCCCTTTGCCAATTCCACAAGAACAGCCTTAGCGAAAGGCTTCTTGAAGAGAAAGATGTAACTCTGTGAGATGAATTAACAGAACACAGAGCAGTTTCTCAGAAAGCTTCTTTCCTGTTTTGAACGGAAGTTATTTCCTTTTTCACCATAGCCCTTTATGGGCTTCCAAATATCCCTTTGCCAATTCCACAAGAACAGCCTTAGCGAAAGGCTTCTTGAAGGGAAAGATGTAACTCTGTGAGATGAATTAACAGAACACAGAGCAGTTTCTCAGAAAGCTTCTTTCCAGTTTTGAACTGAAGATATTTCCTTTTTCACCATAGCCGTCTACGGGCTTCCAAATATCCCTTTGCCAATTCCACAAGAACAGCCTTAGCGAAAGGCTTCCTGAAGAGAAATATGTAACTCTGTGAGATGAATTAACAGAACACAGAGCAGTTTCTCAGAAAGCTTCTTTCCAGTTTTGAACGGAAGATATTGCCTTTTTCACCATAGCCCTCTATGGGCTTCCAAATATCCCTTTGCCAATTCCACTAGACCAGCCTTAGCGAAAGGCTTCCTGAAGGGAAAGATGTAACTCTGTGAGATGAATTAACAGAACACAGGGCAGTTTCTCAGAAAGCTTCTTACCAGTTTTGAACGGAAGATATTTCCTTTTTCACCTTAGCCCTCTATGGGCTTCCAAATATCCCTTTGCCAATACCACAAGAACAGCCTTAGCGAAAGGCTTCCTGAAGAGAAAGTTGTAACTCTGTGAGATGAATTAACACAACACAGAGGAGTTTCTCAGAAAGCTTCCTTCCAGTTTTGAACGGAAGATATTTCCTTTTTCACCTTAGAACTCTATGGGCTTCCAAATATCCCTTTGCCAATTCCACAAGAACCGCCTTAGCGAAAGGCTTCCTGAAGAGAAAGATGTAACTCTGTGAGATGAATTAACAGAACACAGAGGAGTTTCTCAGAAAGCTTCTTACCAGTTTTGAAAGGAAGATATTTCCTTTTTCACCTTAGCCCTCTATGGGCTTCCAAATATCCCTTTGCCAATTCCACAAGAACAGCCTCAGCGAAAGGCTTCTTGAAGGGAAAGATATAACTCTTTGAGATGAATTAACAGAACACAGAGCAGTTTCTCACAAAGCTTCTTTCCAGTTTTGAACGGAAGATATTTCCTTTTTCACCATAGCCCTCTATGGGCTTCCAAATATCCCTTTGCCAATTCCACTAGACCAGCCTTAGCGAAAGGCTTCCTGAAGGGAAAGATGTAACTCTGTGAGATGAATTAACAGAACACAGGGCAGTTTCACAGAAAGCTTCTTTCCACTTTTGAACGGAAGATATATCCTTTTTCACCATATCCCTGTATGGGCTTCCAAATATCCCTTTGCCAATTCCACAAGAAGAGCCTTAGCGAAAGGCTTCTGGAAGGGAAAGATGTAACTCTGTGAGATGAATTAACAGAACATAGAGCAGTTTCTCAGAAAGCTTCTTTCCAGTTTTGAACGGAAGATATTTCCTTTTTCACCATAGCCCTCTATGGGCTTCCAAATATCCCTTTGCCAATTCCACAAGAACAGCCTTAGCGAAAGGCTTCTTGAAGAGAAAGATGTAACTCTGTGAGATGAATTAACAGAACACAGAGCAGTTTCTCAGAAAGCTTCTTTCCAGTTTTGAACGGAAGATATTTCCTTTTTCACCATAGCCGTCTACGGGCTTCCAAATATCCCTTTGCCAATTCCACAAGAACAGCCTTAGCGAAAGGCTTCCTGAAGAGAAAGATGTAACTCTGTGAGATGAATTAACAGAACACAGAGCAGTTTCTCAGAAAGCTTCTTTCCAGTTTTGAACGGAAGATATTGCCTTTTTCACCATAGCCCTCTAAGGGCTTCCAAATATCCCTTTGCCAATTCCACAAGAACAGCCTTAGCGAAAGGCTTCTTGAAGGGAAAGATGTAACACTGTGAGATGAAATAAGAGAACACAGAGCAGTTTCTCAGAAAGCTTCTTTCCAGTTTTGAACGGAAGATATTTCCTTTTTCACCATAGCCCTCTATGTTCTTCCAAATATCCCTTTGCCAATTCCACAAGAACAGCCTTAGCGAAAGGCTTCCTGAAGAGAAAGATGTAAGTCTGTGAGATGAATTAACACAACACAGAGGAGTTTCTCAGAAAGGTTCCTTCCAGTTTTGAACGGAAGATATTTCCTTTTTCACCTTAGAACTCTATGGGCTTCCAAATATCCCTTTGCCAATTCCACAAGAACCGCCTTAGCGAAAGGCTTCCTGAAGAGAAAGATGTAACTCTGTGAGATGAATTAACAGAACACAGAGGAGTTTCTCAGAAAGCTTCTTACCAGTTTTGAACGGAAGATATTTCCTTCTTCACCTTAGCCCTCTATGGGCTTCCAAATATCCCTTTGCCAATTCCACAAGAACAGCCTCAGCGAAAGGCTTCTTGAAGGGAAAGATATAACTCTTTGAGATGAATTAACAGAACACAGAGCAGTTTCTCACAAAGCTTCTTTCCAGTTTTGAACGGAAGGTATTTCCTTTTTCACCATAGCCCTCTATGGGCTTCCAAATATCCCTTTGCCAATTCCACAAGACCAGCCTTAGCGAAAGGCTTCCTGAAGGGAAAGATGAAACTCTGTGAGATGAATTAACAGAACACAGGGCAGTTTCTCAGAAAGCTTCTTTCCACTTTTGAACGGAAGATATTTCCTTTTTCACCATATCCCTGTATGGGCTTCCAAATATCCCTTTGCCAATTCCACAAGAAGAGCCTTAGCGAAAGGCTTCTGGAAGGGAAAGATGTAACTCTGTGAGATGAATTAACAGAACATAGAGCAGTTTCTCAGAAAGCTTCTTTCCAGTTTTGAACGGAAGATATTTCCTTTTTCACCATAGCCCTCTATGGGCTTCCAAATATCCCTTTGCCAATTCCACAAGAACAGCCTTAGCGAAAGGCTTCTTGAAGAGAAAGATGTAACTCTGTGAGATGAATTAACAGAACACAGAGCAGTTTCTCAGAAAGCTTCTTTCCAGTTTTGAACGGAAGATATTTCCTTTTTCACCATAGACCTCTATGGGCTTCCAAATATCCCTTTGCCAATTCCACAAGAACAGCCTTAGCGAAAGACTTCTTGTAGGGAAAGATGTAACTCTGTGAGATGAATTAACAGAACACAGAGCAGTTTCTCAGAAAGCTTCTTTCCAGTTTTGAACGGAAGATATATCCTTTTTCACCATAGCCCTCTATGGGCTTCCAAATATCCCTTTGCCAATTCCACAAGAACAGCCTTAGCGAAAGGCTTCTTGAAGGGAAAGATGTAACTCTGTGAGATGAATTAACAGAACACAGAGCAGTTTCTCAGAAAGCTTCTTTCCAGTTTGGAACGGAAGATATTTCCTTTTTCAACATAGCCCTCTATGGGCTTCCAAATATCCCTTTGCCAATTCCACAAGAACAGCCTTAGCGAATGGCTTCCTGAAGGGAAATATGTAACTCTGTGAAATGAATTAACAGAACACAGAGCAGTTTCTCAGAAAGCTTCTTTCCAGTTTTGAACGGAAGATATTTCCTTTTTCACCATAGCCCTCTATGGGCTTCCAAATATCCCTTTGCCAATTCCACAAGAAGAGCCTTAGCGAAAGGCTTCTTGAAGGGAAAGATGTAACTCTTTGAGATGAATTAACAGAACACAGAGCAGTTTCTCAGAAAGCTTCTTTCCAGTTTTGAACGGAAGATATTTCCTTTTTCACCTTAGCCCTCTATGGGCTTCGAAATATCCCTTTGCCAATTCCACAAGAACAGCCTTAGCGAAAGGCTTCTTGAAGGGAAAGATGTAACTCTGTGAGATGAATTAACAGAACACAGAGCAGTTTCTCAGAAAGCTTCTTTACAGTTTTGAACGGAAGATATTTCCTTTTTCACCATAGCCCTCTATGGGCTTCCAAATATCCCTTTGCCAATTCCACAAGAACAGCCTTAGCGAAAGGCTTCTTGAAGGGAAAGATGTAACTCTGTAAGATGAATTAACAGAACACAGAGCAGTTTCTCAGAAAGCTTCTTTCCAGTTTTGAACGGAAGATATTTCCTTTTTCACCATAGCCCACTATGGGCTTCCAAATATCCCTTTGCCAAATCCACAAGAAGACCCTTAGCGAAAGGCTTCTTGAAGGGAAAGATGTAACTCTGTGAGATGAATTAACAGAACACAGAGCAGTTTCTCAGAAAGCTTCTTTCCAGTTTTGAACGGAAGATATTTCCTTTTTCACCGTAGGCCTCGATGGGCTTCCAAATATCCCTTTGCCAATTCCACCAGAACAGCCTTAGCGAAAGGCTTCTTGAAGAGAAAGATGTAACTCTGTGAGATGAATTAACAGAACACAGAGCAGTTTCTCAGAAAGCTTCTTTCCTGTTTTGAACGGAAGTTATTTCCTTTTTCACCATAGCCCTTTATGGGCTTCCAAATATCCCTTTGCCAATTCCACAAGAACAGCCTTAGCGAAAGGCTTCTTGAAGGGAAAGATGTAACTCTGTGAGATGAATTAACAGAACACAGAGTAGTTTCTCAGAAAGCTTCTTTCCAGTTTTGAACTGAAGATATTTCCTTTTTCACCATAGCCGTCTACGGGCTTCCAAATATCCCTTTGCCAATTCCACAAGAACAGCCTTAGCGAAAGGCTTCCTGAAGAGAAATATGTAACTCTGTGAGATGAATTAACAGAACACAGAGCAGTTTCTCAGAAAGCTTCTTTCCAGTTTTGAACGGAAGATATTGCCTTTTTCACCATAGCCCTCTATGGGCTTCCAAATATCCCTTTGCCAATTCCACTAGACCAGCCTTAGCGAAAGGCTTCCTGAAGGGAAAGATGTAACTCTGTGAGATGAATTAACAGAACACAGGGCAGTTTCTCAGAAAGCTTCTTACCAGTTTTGAACGGAAGATATTTCCTTTTTCACCTTAGCCCTCTATGGGCTTCCAAATATCCCTTTGCCAATACCACAAGAACAGCCTTAGCGAAAGGCTTCCTGAAGAGAAAGATGTAACTCTGTGAGATGAATTAACACAACACAGAGGAGTTTCTCAGAAAGCTTCCTTCCAGTTTTGAACGGAAGATATTTCCTTTTTCACCTTAGAACTCTATGGGCTTCCAAATATCCCTTTGCCAATTCCACAAGAACCGCCTTAGCGAAAGGCTTCCTGAAGAGAAAGATGTAACTCTGTGAGATGAATTAACAGAACACAGAGGAGTTTCTCAGAAAGCTTCTTTCCAGTTTTGAACGGAAGATATTTCCTTTTTCACCATAGCCCTCTATGGGCTTCCAAATATCCCTTTGCCAATTCCACAAGAACAGCCTTAGCGAAAGGCTTCTTGAAGAGAAAGATGTAACTCTGTGAGATGAATTAACAGAACACAGAGCAGTTTCTCAGAAAGCTTCTTTCCAGTTTTGAACGGAAGATATTTCCTTTTTCACCATAGACCTCTATGGGCTTCCAAATATCCCTTTGCCAATTCCACAAGAACAGCCTTAGCGAAAGACTTCTTGTAGGGAAAGATGTAACTCTGTGAGATGAATTAACAGAACACAGAGCAGTTTCTCAGAAAGCTTCTTTCCAGTTTTGAACGGAAGATATATCCTTTTTCACCATAGCCCTCTATGGGCTTCCAAATATCCCTTTGCCAATTCCACAAGAACAGCCTTAGCGAAAGGCTTCTTGAAGGGAAAGATGTAACTCTGTGAGATGAATTAACAGAACACAGAGCAGTTTCTCAGAAAGCTTCTTTCCAGTTTTGAACGGAAGATATTTCCTTTTTCACCATAGCCCTCTATGGGCTTCCAAATATCCCTTTGCCAATTCCACAAGAACAGCCTTAGCGAATGGCTTCCTGAAGGGAAATATGTAACTCTGTGAAATGAATTAACAGAACACAGAGCAGTTTCTCAGAAAGCTTCTTTCAAGTTTTGAACGGAAGATATTTCCTTTTTCACCATAGCCCTCTATGGGCTTCCAAATATCCCTTTGCCAATTCCACAAGAAGAGCGTTAGCGAAAGGCTTCTTGAAGGGAAAGATGTAACTCTGTGAGATGAATTAACAGAACACAGAGCAGTTTCTCAGAAAGCTTCTTTCCAGTTTTGAACGGAAGATATTTCCTTTTTCACCATAGCCCTCTATGGGCTTCCAAATATCCCTTTGCCAATTCCACAAGAACAGCCTTAGCGAAAGGCTTCTTGAAGGGAAAGATGTAACTCTGTGAGACGAATTAACAGAACACAGAGCAGTTTCTCAGAAAGCTTCTTTCCAGTTTTGAACGGAAGATATTTCCTTTTTCACCATAGCCCTCTATGGGCTTCCAAATATCCCCTTGCCAATTCCACAAGAACTGCTTTATCGAAAGGTTTCTTGAAAGGGAAGATGTAACACTGTGAGACGAATTAACAGAACGCAGAGCAGTTTCTCAGAAAGCTTCTTTCCAGTTTTGAACGGAAGATATTTCCTTTTTCACCATAGCCCTCTATGGGCTTCCAAATATCCCTTTGCCAATTCCACAAGAACAGCCTTAGCGAAAGGCTTCTTGAAGCTAAAGATGTAACTCTGTGAGATGAATTAACAGAACACAGAGCAGTTTCTCAGAAAGCTTCTTTCCAGTTTTGAACGGAAGATATTTCCTTTTTCACCATAGCCCTCTATGGGCTTCCAAATATCCCTTTGCAAATTCCACAAGAACAGGCTTAGCGAAAGGCTTCCTGAAGGGAAAGATGTAACTCTGTGAGATGAATTAACAGAACACAGAGCAGTTTCTCAGAAAGCTTCTTTCCAGTTTTGAACGGAAGATATTTCCTTTTTCACCATAGCCCTCTATGGGCTTCCAAATATCCCTTTGCCAATTACACAAGAACAGCCTTAGCGAAAGGCTTCTTGAAGGGAAAGATGTAACTCTGTGAGATGAATTAACAGAACACAGAGCAGTTTCTCAGAAAGCTTCTTTCCAGTTATGAAGGGAAGATATTTCCTTTTTCACCACAGCCTTCTACGGGCTTCCAAATATCCCTTTGCCAATTCCACAAGAACAGCGTTAGCGAAAGGCTTCCTGAAAAGAAAGATGTAACTCTGTGAGATGAATTAACAGAACACAGAGCAGTTTCTCAGAAAGCTTCTTTCCAGTTTTGAACGGAAGATATTTCCTTTTTCACCATAGCCCTCTAAGGGCTTCCAAATATCCCTTTGCCAATTCCACAAGAACAGCCTTAGCGAAAGGCTTCCTGAAAAGAAAGATGTAACTATGTGAGATGAATTAACAGAACACAGAGCAGTTTCTCAGAAAGCTTCTTTCCAGTATTGAACGGAAGATATTTCTTTTTTCACCATAGCCCTCTATGGGCTTCGAAATATCCCTTTGCCAATTCCACAAGAACAGCCTTAGCGAAAGGCTTCTTGAAGGGAAAGATGTAACTCTGTGAGATGAATTAACAGAACACAGAGCAGTTTCTCAGAAAGCTTCTTTCCAGTTTTGAACGGAAGATATTTCCTTTTTCACCTTAGCCTTCTATGGGCTTCCAAATATCCCTTTGCCAATTCCACAAGAACAGCCTTAGCGAAAGGCTTCTTGAAGGGAAAGATGTAACTCTGTGAGATGAATTAACAGAACACAGAGCAGTTTCTCAGAAAGCTTCTTTCCAGTTTTGAACGGAAGATATTTCCTTTTTCACCATAGCCCTCTATGGGCTTCCAAATATCCCTTTGGCAATTCCACAAGAACAGCATTAGCGAAAGGCTTCTTGAAGGGAAAGATATAACTCTGTGAGATGAATTAACAGAACACAGAGAAGTTTCTCAGAAAGCTTCTTTCCAGTTTGGAAAGGAAGATATTTCCTTTTTCACCATAGCCCTCTATGGGCTTCCAAATATCCCTTTGCCAATTCCACAAGAACAGCCTTAGCGAAAGGCTTCCTGAAAAGAAAGATGTAACTCTGTGAGATGAATTAACAGAACACAGAGCAGTTTCTCAGAAAGCTTCTTTCCAGTTTTGAACGGAAGATATTTCCTTTTTCACCTTAGCCCTCTATGGGCTTCCAAATATCCCTTTGCCAATTCCACAAGAACAGCCTTAGCGAAAGGCTTCCTGAAGAGAAAGATGTAACTCTGTGAGATGAATTAAAAGAACACAGAGGAGTTCCTCAGAAAGCTTCCTTCCAGTTTTGAACGGAAGATATTTCCTTTTTCACCTTAGAACTCTATGGGCTTCCAAATATCCCTTTGCCAATTACACAAGAACAGCCTTAGCGAAAGGCTTCATGAAGAGCAAGATGTAACTCTATGAGATGAATTAACAGAACACAGAGCAGTTTCTCAGAAAGCTTCTTTCCAGTTTTGAACGGAAGATAATTTCTTTCTCACCTTAGCCCTCTATGGGTTTCCAAATATCCCTTTGCCAATTCCACAAGAACAGCCTCAGCGAAAGGCTTGTTGAAGGGAAAGATATAACTCTTTGAGATGAATTAACAGAACACAGAGCAGTTTCTCAGAAAGCTTCTTTCCAGTTTTGAACGGAAGATATTTCCTTTTTCACCATAGCCCTCTATGGGCTTCCAAATATCCCTTTGCCAATTCCACAAGAACAGCCTTAGCGAAAGGCTTCCTGAAGGGAAAGATGTAACTCTGTGAGATGAATTAACAGAACACAGAGCAGTTTCTCAGAAAGCTTCTTTCCAGTTTTGAACGGAAGATATTTCCTTTTACACCATAGCCCTCTATGGGCTTCCAAATATCCCTTTGCCAAATCCACAAGAAGACCCTTAGCGAAAGGCTTCTTGAAGGGAAAGATGTAACTCTGTGAGATGAATTAACAGAACACAGAGCAGTTTCTCAGAAAGCTTCTTTCCAGTTTTGAACGGAAGATATTTCCTTTTTCACCATAGCCCTCTATGGGCTTCCAAATATCCCTTTGCCAATTCCACAAGAACAGCCTTAGCGAAAGGCTTCTTGAAGAGAAAGATGTAACTCTGTGAGATGAATTAACAGAACACAGAGCAGTTTCTCAGAAAGCTTCTTTCCAGTTTTGAACGGAAGATATTTCCTTTTTCACCATAGCCCTCTATGGGCTTCCAAATATCCCTTTGCCAATTCCACAAGAACAGCCTTAGCGAAAGGCTTCTTGAAGGGAAAGATGTAACTCTGTGAGATGAATTAACAGAACACAGAGCAGTTTCTCAGAAAGCTTCTTTCCAGTTTTGAACTGAAGATATTTCCTTTTTCACCATAGCCGTCTACGGGCTTCCAAATATCCCTTTGCCAATTCCACAAGAACAGCCTTAGCGAAAGGCTTCCTGATGAGAAAGATGTAACTCTGTGAGATGAATTAACAGAACACAGAGCAGTTTCTCAGAAAGCTTCTTTCCAGTTTTGAACGGAAGATATTGCCTTTTTCACCATAGCCCTCTATGGGCTTCCAAATATCCCTTTGCCAATTCCACAGGAACAGCCTTAGCGAAAGGCGTCTTGAAGGGAAAGATGTAACACTGTGAGATGAATTAACAGAACACAGAGCAGTTTCTCAGAAAGCTTCTTTCCAGTTTTGAACGGAAGATATTTCCTTTTTCACCATAGCCCTCTATGGGCTTCCAAATATCCCTTTGCCAATTCCACAAGAACAGCCTTAGCGAAAGGCTTCTTGAAGGGAAAGATGTAACTCTGTGAGATGAATTAACAGAACACAGAGCAGTTTCTCAGAAAGCTTCTTTCCAGTTTTGAACGGAAGATATTTCCTTTTTCACCGTAGCCCTCTATGGGCTTCCAAATATCCCTTTGCCAATTCCACAAGAACAGCCTTAGGGAAAGGCTTCTTGAAGGGAAAGATGTAACTCTGTGAGATGAATTAACAGAACACAGAGCAGTTTCTCAGAAAGCTTCTTTCCAGTTTGGAACGGAAGATATTTCCTTTTTCACCATAGCCCTCTATGGGCTTCCAAATATCCCTTTGCCAATTCCACAAGAAGAGCCTTAGCGAAAGGCTTCTTGAAGGGAAATATGTAACTCTGTGAAATGAATTAACAGAACACAGAGCAGTTTCTCAGAAAGCTTCTTACCAGTTTTGAACGGAAGATATTTCCTTTTTCACCATAGCCCTCTATGGGCTTCCAAATATCCCTTTGCCAATTCCACAAGAACAGCCATAGCGAAAGGCTTCTTGAAGGGAAAGATGTAACTCTGTGAGGTGAATTAACAGAACACAGAGCAGTTTCTCAGAAAGCTTCTTTCCAGTTTTGAACGGAAGATATTGCCTTTTTCACCATAGCCCTCTATGGGCTTCCAAATATCCCTTTGCCAATTCCACTAGACCAGCCTTAGCGAAAGGCTTCCTGAAGGGAAAGATGTAACTCTGTGAGATGAATTAACAGAACACAGGGCAGTTTCTCAGAAAGCTTCTTACCAGTTTTGAACGGAAGATATTTCCTTTTTCACCTTAGCCCTCTATGGGCTTCCAAATATCCCTTTGCCAATACCAGAAGAACAGCCTTAGCGAAAGGCTTCCTGAAGAGAAAGATGTAACTCTGTGAGATGAATTAACACAACACAGAGGAGTTTCTCAGAAAGCTTCCTTCCAGTTTTGAACGGAAGATATTTCCTTTTTCACCTTAGAACTCTATGGGCTTCCAAATATCCCTTTGCCAATTCCACAAGAACCGCCTTAGCGAAAGGCTTCCTGAAGAGAAAGATGTAACTCTGTGAGATGAATTAACAGAACACAGAGGAGTTTCTCAGAAAGCTTCTTTCCAGTTTTGAACGGAAGATATTTCCTTTTTCACCATAGCCCTCTATGGGCTTCCAAATATCCCTTTGCCAATTCCACAAGAACAGCCTTAGCGAAAGGCTTCTTGAAGAGAAAGATGTAACTCTGTGAGATGAATTAACAGAACACAGAGCAGTTTCTCAGAAAGCTTCTTTCCAGTTTTGAACGGAAGATATTTCCTTTTTCACCATAGACCTCTATGGGCTTCCAAATATCCCTTTGCCAATTCCACAAGAACAGCCTTAGCGAAAGACTTCTTGTAGGGAAAGATGTAACTCTGTGAGATGAATTAACAGAACACAGAGCAGTTTCTCAGAAAGCTTCTTTCCAGTTTTGAACGGAAGATATATCCTTTTTCACCATAGCCCTCTATGGGCTTCCAAATATCCCTTTGCCAATTCCACAAGAACAGCCTTAGCGAAAGGCTTCTTGAAGGGAAAGATGTAACTCTGTGAGATGAATTAACAGAACACAGAGCAGTTTCTCAGAAAGCTTCTTTCCAGTTTTGAACGGAAGATATTTCCTTTTTCACCATAGCCCTCTATGGGCTTCCAAATATCCCTTTGCCAATTCCACAAGAACAGCCTTAGCGAATGGCTTCCTGAAGGGAAATATGTAACTCTGTGAAATGAATTAACAGAACACAGAGCAGTTTCTCAGAAAGCTTCTTTCAAGTTTTGAACGGAAGATATTTCCTTTTTCACCATAGCCCTCTATGGGCTTCCAAATATCCCTTTGCCAATTCCACAAGAAGAGCGTTAGCGAAAGGCTTCTTGAAGGGAAAGATGTAACTCTGTGAGATGAATTAACAGAACACAGAGCAGTTTCTCAGAAAGCTTCTTTCCAGTTTTGAACGGAAGATATTTCCTTTTTCACCATAGCCCTCTATGGGCTTCCAAATATCCCTTTGCCAATTCCACAAGAACAGCCTTAGCGAAAGGCTTCTTGAAGGGAAAGAATTAACTCTGTGAGACGAATTAACAGAACACAGAGCAGTTTCTCAGAAAGCTTCTTTCCAGTTTTGAACGGAAGATATTTCCTTTTTCACCATAGCCCTCTATGGGCTTCCAAATATCCCCTTGCCAATTCCACAAGAACTGCTTTATCGAAAGGTTTCTTGAAAGGGAAGATGTAACACTGTGAGACGAATTAACAGAACGCAGAGCAGTTTCTCAGAAAGCTTCTTTCCAGTTTTGAACGGAAGATATTTCCTTTTTCACCATAGCCCTCTATGGGCTTCCAAATATCCCTTTGCCAATTCCACAAGAACAGCCTTAGCGAAAGGCTTCTTGAAGCTAAAGATGTAACTCTGTGAGATGAATTAACAGAACACAGAGCAGTTTCTCAGAAAGCTTCTTTCCAGTTTTGAACGGAAGATATTTCCTTTTTCACCATAGCCCTCTATGGGCTTCCAAATATCCCTTTGCAAATTCCACAAGAACAGGCTTAGCGAAAGGCTTCCTGAAGGGAAAGATGTAACTCTGTGAGATGAATTAACAGAACACAGAGCAGTTTCTCAGAAAGCTTCTTTCCAGTTTTGAACGGAAGATATTTCCTTTTTCACCATAGCCCTCTATGGGCTTCCAAATATCCCTTTGCCAATTACACAAGAACAGCCTTAGCGAAAGGCTTCTTGAAGGGAAAGATGTAACTCTGTGAGATGAATTAACAGAACACAGAGCAGTTTCTCAGAAAGCTTCTTTCCAGTTATGAAGGGAAGATATTTCCTTTTTCACCACAGCCTTCTACGGGCTTCCAAATATCCCTTTGCCAATTCCACAAGAACAGCGTTAGCGAAAGGCTTCCTGAAAAGAAAGATGTAACTCTGTGAGATGAATTAACAGAACACAGAGCAGTTTCTCAGAAAGCTTCTTTCCAGTTTTGAACGGAAGATATTTCCTTTTTCACCATAGCCCTCTAAGGGCTTCCAAATATCCCTTTGCCAATTCCACAAGAACAGCCTTAGCGAAAGGCTTCCTGAAAAGAAAGATGTAACTATGTGAGATGAATTAACAGAACACAGAGCAGTTTCTCAGAAAGCTTCTTTCCAGTATTGAACGGAAGATATTTCTTTTTTCACCATAGCCCTCTATGGGCTTCGAAATATCCCTTTGCCAATTCCACAAGAACAGCCTTAGCGAAAGGCTTCTTGAAGGGAAAGATGTAACTCTGTGAGATGAATTAACAGAACACAGAGCAGTTTCTCAGAAAGCTTCTTTCCAGTTTTGAACGGAAGATATTTCCTTTTTCACCTTAGCCTTCTATGGGCTTCCAAATATCCCTTTGCCAATTCCACAAGAACAGATTTAGCGAAAGGCTTCTTGAAGGGAAAGATGTAACTCTGTGAGATGAATTAACAGAACACAGAGCAGTTTCTCAGAAAGCTTCTTTCCAGTTTTGAACGGAAGATATTTCCTTTTTCACCATAGCCCTCTATGGGCTTCCAAATATCCCTTTGGCAATTCCACAAGAACAGCATTAGCGAAAGGCTTCTTGAAGGGAAAGATATAACTCTGTGAGATGAATTAACAGAACACAGAGAAGTTTCTCAGAAAGCTTCTTTCCAGTTTGGAAAGGAAGATATTTCCTTTTTCACCATAGCCCTCTATGGGCTTCCAAATATCCCTTTGCCAATTCCACAAGAACAGCCTTAGCGAAAGGCTTCCTGAAAAGAAAGATGTAACTCTGTGAGATGAATTAACAGAACACAGAGCAGTTTCTCAGAAAGCTTCTTTCCAGTTTTGAACGGAAGATATTTCCTTTTTCACCTTAGCCCTCTATGGGCTTCCAAATATCCCTTTGCCAATTCCACAAGAACAGCCTTAGCGAAAGGCTTCCTGAAGAGAAAGATGTAACTCTGTGAGATGAATTAAAAGAACACAGAGGAGTTCCTCAGAAAGCTTCCTTCCAGTTTTGAACGGAAGATATTTCCTTTTTCACCTTAGAACTCTATGGGCTTCCAAATATCCCTTTGCCAATTACACAAGAACAGCCTTAGCGAAAGGCTTCATGAAGAGCAAGATGTAACTCTATGAGATGAATTAACAGAACACAGAGCAGTTTCTCAGAAAGCTTCTTTCCAGTTTTGAACGGAAGATAATTTCTTTCTCACCTTAGCCCTCTATGGGTTTCCAAATATCCCTTTGCCAATTCCACAAGAACAGCCTCAGCGAAAGGCTTGTTGAAGGGAAAGATATAACTCTTTGAGATGAATTAACAGAACACAGAGCAGTTTCTCAGAAAGCTTCTTTCCAGTTTTGAACGGAAGATATTTCCTTTTTCACCATAGCCCTCTATGGGCTTCCAAATATCCCTTTGCCAATTCCACAAGAACAGCCTTAGCGAAAGGCTTCCTGAAGGGAAAGATGTAACTCTGTGAGATGAATTAACAGAACACAGAGCAGTTTCTCAGAAAGCTTCTTTCCAGTTTTGAACGGAAGATATTTCCTTTTACACCATAGCCCTCTATGGGCTTCCAAATATCCCTTTGCCAAATCCACAAGAAGACCCTTAGCGAAAGGCTTCTTGAAGGGAAAGATGTAACTCTGTGAGATGAATTAACAGAACACAGAGCAGTTTCTCAGAAAGCTTCTTTCCAGTTTTGAACGGAAGATATTTCCTTTTTCACCATAGCCCTCTATGGGCTTCCAAATATCCCTTTGCCAATTCCACAAGAACAGCCTTAGCGAAAGGCTTCTTGAAGAGAAAGATGTAACTCTGTGAGATGAATTAACAGAACACAGAGCAGTTTCTCAGAAAGCTTCTTTCCAGTTTTGAACGGAAGATATTTCCTTTTTCACCATAGCCCTCTATGGGCTTCCAAATATCCCTTTGCCAATTCCACAAGAACAGCCTTAGCGAAAGGCTTCTTGAAGGGAAAGATGTAACTCTGTGAGATGAATTAACAGAACACAGAGCAGTTTCTCAGAAAGCTTCTTTCCAGTTTTGAACTGAAGATATTTCCTTTTTCACCATAGCCGTCTACGGGCTTCCAAATATCCCTTTGCCAATTCCACAAGAACAGCCTTAGCGAAAGGCTTCCTGATGAGAAAGATGTAACTCTGTGAGATGAATTAACAGAACACAGAGCAGTTTCTCAGAAAGCTTCTTTCCAGTTTTGAACGGAAGATATTGCCTTTTTCACCATAGCCCTCTATGGGCTTCCAAATATCCCTTTGCCAATTCCACAGGAACAGCCTTAGCGAAAGGCGTCTTGAAGGGAAAGATGTAACACTGTGAGATGAATTAACAGAACACAGAGCAGTTTCTCAGAAAGCTTCTTTCCAGTTTTGAACGGAAGATATTTCCTTTTTCACCATAGCCCTCTATGGGCTTCCAAATATCCCTTTGCCAATTCCACAAGAACAGCCTTAGCGAAAGGCTTCTTGAAGGGAAAGATGTAACTCTGTGAGATGAATTAACAGAACACAGAGCAGTTTCTCAGAAAGCTTCTTTCCAGTTTTGAACGGAAGATATTTCCTTTTTCACCGTAGCCCTCTATGGGCTTCCAAATATCCCTTTGCCAATTCCACAAGAACAGCCTTAGGGAAAGGCTTCTTGAAGGGAAAGATGTAACTCTGTGAGATGAATTAACAGAACACAGAGCAGTTTCTCAGAAAGCTTCTTTCCAGTTTGGAACGGAAGATATTTCCTTTTTCACCATAGCCCTCTATGGGCTTCCAAATATCCCTTTGCCAATTCCACAAGAAGAGCCTTAGCGAAAGGCTTCTTGAAGGGAAATATGTAACTCTGTGAAATGAATTAACAGAACACAGAGCAGTTTCTCAGAAAGCTTCTTACCAGTTTTGAACGGAAGATATTTCCTTTTTCACCATAGCCCTCTATGGGCTTCCAAATATCCCTTTGCCAATTCCACAAGAACAGCCTTAGCGAAAGGCTTCTTGAAGGGAAAGATGTAACTCTGTGAGATGAATTAACAGAACACAGAGCAGTTTCTCAGAAAGCTTCTTTCCAGTTTTGAACGGAAGATATTTCCTTTTTCACCATAGCCCTCTATGGGCTTCCAAATATCCCTTTGCCAATTCCACAAGAACAGCCTTAGCGAAAGGCTTCTTGAAGGGAAAGATGTAACTCTGTGAGACGAATTAACAGAACACAGAGCAGTTTCTCAGAAAGCTTCTTTCCAGTTTTGAACGGAAGATATTTCCTTTTTCACCATAGCCCTCTATGGGCTTCCAATTATCCCCTTGCCAATTCCACAAGAACAGCTTTATCGAAAGGTTTCTTGAAAGGGAAGATGTAACACTGTGAGACGAATTAACAGAACGCAGAGCAGTTTCTCAGAAAGCTTCTTTCCAGTATTGAACGGAAGATATTTCCTTTTTCACCATAGCCCTCTATGGGCTTCCAAATATCCCTTTGCCAATTCCACAAGAACAGCCTTAGCGAAAGGCTTCTTGAAGGGAAAGATATAACTCTGTGAGATGAATTAACAGAACACAGAGCAGTTTCTCAGAAAGCTTCTTTCCAGTTTTGAACGGAAGATATTTCCTTTTTCACCATAGCCATCTATGGGCTTCCAAATATCCCTTTGCCAATTCCACAAGAACAGCCTTAGCGAAAGGATTCCAGAAAAGAAAGATGTAACTCTGTGAGATGAATTAACAGAACACAGAGCAGTTTCTCAGAAAGCTTCTTTCCAGTTTTGAACTGAAGATATTTCCTTTTTCACCATAGCCGTCTACGGGCTTCCAAATATCCCTTTGCCAATTCCACAAGAACAGCCTTAGCGAAAGGCTTCCTGATGAGAAAGATGTAACTCTGTGAGATGAATTAACAGAACACAGAGCAGTTTCTCAGAAAGCTTCTTTCCAGTTTTGAACGGAAGATATTGCCTTTTTCACCATAGCCCTCTATGGGCTTCCAAATATCCCTTTGCCAATTCCACAAGAACAGCCTTAGCGAAAGGCTTCCTGAAGAGAAAGATGTAACTCTGTGAGATGAATTAACAGAACACAGAGGAGTTCCTCAGAAAGCTTCCTTCCAGTTTTGAACGGAAGATATTTCCTTTTTCACCTTAGAACTCTATGGGTTTCCAAATATCCCTTTGCCAATTCCACAAGAACAGCCTCAGCGAAAGGCTTCTTGAAGGGAAAGATATAACTCTTTGAGATGAATTAGCAGAACACAGAGCAGTTTCTCAGAAAGCTTCTTTCCAGTTTTGAACAGAAGATATTTCCTTTTTCACCATAGCCCTCTATGGGCTTCCAAATATCCCTTTGCCAATTCCACAAGAACAGCCTTAGCGAAAGGCTTCTTTAAGGGAAAGATGGAACTCTGTGAGATGAATTAACAGAACACAGAGCAGTTTCTCAGAAAGCTTCTTTCCAGTTTTGAACGGAAGATATTTCCTTTTTCACCATAGCCCTCTATGGGCTTCCAAATATCCATTTGTCAATTCCACAAGAACAGCTTTAGCGAAAGGCTTCTTGAAGGGAAAGATATAACTCTGTGAGATGAATTAACAGAACACAGAGCAGTTTCTCAGAAAGCTTCTTTCCAGTTTTGAACGGAAGATATTTCCTTTTTCACCATAGCCCTCTATGGGCTTCCAAATATCCCTTTGCCAATTCCACAAGAACAGCCTTAGCGAAAGGATTCCAGAAAAGAAAGATGTAACTCTGTGAGATGAATTAACAGAACACAGAGCAGTTTCTCAGAAAGCTTCTTTCCAGTTTTGAACGGAAGATATTTCCTTTTTCACCTTAGCCCTCTATGGGCTTCCAAATATCCCTTTGCCAATTCCACAAGAACAGCCTTAGCGAAAGGCTTCTTTAAGGGAAAGATGTAACTCTGTGAGATGAATTAACAGAACACAGAGCAGTTTCTCAGAAAGCTTCTTTCCAGTTTTGAACGGAAGATATTTCCTTTTTCACCATAGCCCTCTATGGGCTTCCAAATATCCCTTTGTCAATTCCACAAGAACAACATTAGCGAAAGGCTTCTTTAAGGGAAAGATGTAACTCTGTGAGATGAATTAACAGAACACAGAGCAGTTTCTCAGAAAGCTTCTTTCCAGTTATGAACGGAAGATATTTCCTTTTTCACCACAGCCTTCTATGGGCTTCCAAATATCCCTTTGCCAATTCCACAAGAACAGCGTTAGCGAAAGTCTTCCTGAAAAGAAAGATGTAACTCTGTGCGATGAATTAACAGAACACAGAGCAGTTTCTCAGAAAGCTTCTTTCCAGTTTTGAACGGAAGATATTTCCTTTTTCACCATAGCCCTCTATGGGCTTCCAAATATCCCCTTGCCAATTCCACAAGAACAGCCTTAGCGAAAGGCTTCTTGAAGGGAAAGATGTAACTCTGTGAGATGAATTAACAGAACACAGAGCAGTTTCTCAGAAAGCTTCTTTCCAGTTTTTAACGGAAGATATTTCCTTTTTCACCATAGCCCTCTATGGGCTTCCAAATATCCCTTTGCCATTTCCACAAGAACAGGCTTAGCGAAAGGCTTCTTGAAGGGAAAGATGTAACTCTGTGAGATGAATTAACAGAACACAGAGCAGTTTCTCAGGAAGCTTCTTTCCGGTTTTGAACGGAAGATATTTCCTTTTTCACCATAGCCCTCTATGGGCTTCCAAATATCCCTTTGCCAATTCCGCAAGAACAGCCTTAGCGAAACGCTTCTTGAAGGGAAAGATGTAACTCTGTGAGATGAATTAACAGAACACAGAGCAGTTTCTCAGAAAGCTTCTTTCCAGTTTTGAACGGAAGATATTTCCTTTTTCACCATAGCCCTCTATGGGCTTCCAAATATCCCTTTGCCAATTCCACAAGAACAGCCTTAGCGAAAGGCTTCCTGAAAAGAAAGATGTAACTCTGTGAGATGAATTAACAGAACACAGAGCAGTTTCTCAGAAAGCTTCTTTCCAGTTTTGAACGGAAGATATTTCCTTTTTCACCTTAGCCCTCTATGGGCTTCGAAATATCCCTTTGCCAATTCCACAAGAACAGCCTTAGCGAAAGGCTTCTTGAAGGGAAAGATGTAACTCTGTGAGATGAATTAAAAGAACACAGAGCAGTTTCTCAGAAAGCTTCTTTCCAGTTTTGAACGGAAGATATTTCCTTTTTCACCACAGCCCTCTATGGGCTTCCAAATATCCCTTTGCCAATTCCACAAGAACAGCCTTAGCGAAAGGCTTCTTGAAGGGAAAGATGTAACTCTGTGAGATGAATTAACAGAACACAGAGCAGTTTCTCAGAAAGCTTCTTTCCAGTTTTGAACGGAAGATATTTCCTTTTTCACCATAGCCCTCTAAGGGCTTCCAAATATCCCTTTGGCAATTCCACAAGAACAGCATTAGCGAAAGGCTTCTTGAAGGGAAAGATATAACTCTGTGAGATGAATTAACAGAACACAGAGAAGTTTCTCAGAAAGCTTCTTTCCAGTTTGGAAAGGAAGATATTTCCTTTTTCACCATAGCCCTCTATGGGCTTCCAAATATCCCTTTGCCAATTCCACAAGAACAGTCTTAGCGAAAGGCTTCCTGAAAAGAAAGATGTAACTCTGTGAGATGAATTAACAGAACACAGAGCAGTTTCTCAGAAAGCTTCTTTCCAGTTCTGAACGGAAGATATTTCCTTTTTCACCATAGCCCTCTATGGGCTTCCAAATATCCCTTTGCCATTTCCACAAGAACAGGCTTAGCGAAAGGCTTCTTGAAGGGAAAGATGTAACTCTGTGAGATGAATTAACAGAACACAGAGCAGTTTCTCAGGAAGCTCTTTCCAGTTTTGAACGGAAGATATTTCTTTTTTCACCATAGCCCTCTATGGGCTTCCAAATATCCCTTTGCCAATTCCACAAGAACAGCCTTAGCGAAAGGCTTCCTGAAGAGAAAGATGTAACTCTGTGAGATGAATTAACAGAACACAGAGGAGTTCCTCAGAAAGCTTCCTTCCAGTTTTGAACGGAAGATATTTCCTTTTTCACCTTAGAACTCTATGGGTTTCCAAATATCCCTTTGCCAATTCTACAAGAACAGCCTCAGCGAAAGGCTTCTTGAAGGGAAAGATATAACTCTTTGAGATGAATTAGCAGAACACAGAGCAGTTTCTCAGAAAGCTTCTTTCCAGTTTTGAACGGAAGATATTTCCTTTTTCACCATAGCCCTCTATGGGCTTCCAAATATCCCTTTGCCAATTCCACAAGAACAGCTTTAGCGAAAGGCTTCCTGAAGGGAAAGATGTAACTCTGTGAGATAAATTAACAGAACACAGAGCAGTTTCTCAGAAAGCTTCTTTCCAGTTTTGAACGGAAGATATTTCCTTTTTCACCATAGCCCCCTATGGGCTTCCAAATATCCCTTTGCCAATTCCACAAGAAGACCCTTAGCGAAAGGCTTCTTGAAGGGAAAGATGTAACTCTGTGAGATGAATTAACAGAACACAGAGCAGTTTCTCAGAAAGCTTCTTTCCAGTTTTGAACGGAAGATATTTCCTTTTTCACCATAGCCCTCTATGGGCTTCCAAATATCCCTTTGCCAATTCCACAAGAACAGCCTTAGCGAAAGGCTTCTTTAAGGGAAAGATGTAACTCTGTGAGATGAATTAACAGAACACAGAGCAGTTTCTCAGAAAGCTTCTTTCCAGTTTTGAACGGAAGATATTTCCTTTTTCACCATAGCCCTCTATGGGCTTCCAAATATCCCTTTGTCAATTCCACAAGAACAGCTTTAGCGAAAGGCTTCTTGAAGGGAAAGATATAACTCTGTGAGATGAATTAACAGAACACAGAGCAGTTTCTCAGAAAGCTTCTTTCCAGTTTTGAACGGAAGATATTTCCTTTTTCACCATAGCCCTCTATGGGCTTCCAAATATCCCTTTGCCAATTCCACAAGAACAGCCTTAGCGAAAGGATTCCAGAAAAGAAAGATGTAACTCTGTGAGATGAATTAACAGAACACAGAGCAGTTTCTCAGAAAGCTTCTTTCCAGTTTTGAACGGAAGATATTTCCTTTTTCACCTTAGCCCTCTATGGGCTTCCAAGTATCCCCTTGCCAATTCCACAAGAACAGCTTTATCGAAAGGTTTCTTGAAAGGGAAGATGTAACACTGTGAGACGAATTAACAGAACGCAGAGCAGTTTCTCAGAAAGCTTCTTTCCAGTTTTGAACGGAAGATATTTCCTTTTTCACCATAGCCCTCTATGGGCTTCCAAATATCCCTTTGCCAATTACACAAGAACAGCCTTAGCGAAAGGCTTCTTGAAGGGAAAGATGTAACTCTGTGAGATGAATTAACAGAACACAGAGCAGTTTCTCAGAAAGCTTCTTTCCAGTTTTGAACGGAAGATATTTCCTTTTTCACCATAGCCCTCTATGGGCTTCCAAATATCCCTTTGCCAATTCCACAAGAACAGCCTTAGCGAAAGGCTTCTTGAAGGGAAAGATGTAACTCTGTGAGATGAATTAACAGAACACTGAGCAGTTTCTCAGAAAGCTTCTTTCCAGTTATGAACGGAAGATATTTCCTTTTTCACCACAGCCTTCTATGGGCTTCCAAATATCCCTTTGCCAATTCCACAAGAACAGCGTTAGCGAAAGGCTTCCTGAAAAGAAAGATGTAACTCTGTGCGATGAATTAACAGAACACAGAGCAGTTTCTCAGAAAGCTTCTTTCCAGTTTTGAACGGAAGATATTTCCTTTTTCACCATAGCCCTCTATGGGCTTCAAAATATCCCTTTGCCAATTCCACAAGAACAGCCTTAGCGAAAGGCTTCTTGAAGGGAAAGATGTAACTCTCTGAGATGAATTAACAGAACACAGAGCAGTTTCTCAGAAAGCTTCTTTCCAGTTTTTAACGGAAGATATTTCCTTTTTCACCATAGCCCTCTATGGGCTTCCAAATATCCCTTTGCCATTTCCACAAGAACAGGCTTAGCGAAAGGCTTCTTGAAGGGAAAGATGTAACTCTGTGAGATGAATTAACAGAACACAGAGCAGTTTCTCAGGAAGCTCTTTCCGGTTTTCAACGGAAGATATTTCCTTTTTCACCATAGCCCTCTATGGGCTTCCAAATATCCCTTTGCCAATTCCACAAGAACAGCCTTAGCGAAACGCTTCTTGAAGGGAAAGATGTAACTCTGTGAGATGAATTAACAGAACACAGAGCAGTTTCTCAGAAAGCTTCTTTCCAGTTTTGAACGGAAGATATTTCCTTTTTCACCATAGCCCTCTATGGGCTTCCAAATATCCCTTTGCCAATTCCACAAGAACATCCTTAGCGAAAGGCTTCCTGAAAAGAAAGATGTAACTCTGTGAGATGAATTAACAGAACACAGAGAAGTTTCTCAGAAAGCTTCTTTCCAGTTTTGAACGGAAGATATTTCCTTTTTCACCTTAGCCCTCTATGGGCTTCGAAATATCCCTTTGCCAATTCCACAAGAACAGCCTTAGCGAAAGGCTTCTTGAAGGGAAAGATGTAACTCTGTGAGATGAATTAACAGAACACAGAGCAGTTTCTCAGAAAGCTTCTTTCCAGTTTTGAACGGAAGATATTTCTTTTTTCACCATAGCCCTCTATGGGCTTCCAAATATCCCTTTGCCAATTCCACAAGAACAGCCTTAGCGAAAGGCTTCTTGAAGGGAAAGATGTAACTCTGTGAGATGAATTAACAGAACACAGAGCAGTTTCTCAGAAAGCTTCTTTCCAGTTTTGAACGGAAGATATTTCCTTTTTCACCTTAGCCCTCTATGGGCTTCCAAATATCCCTTTGCCAATTCCACAAGAACAGCCTTAGCGAAAGGCTTCCTGAAGAGAAAGATGTAACTCTGTGAGATGAATTAACAGAACACAGAGGAGTTCCTCAGAAAGCTTCCTTCCAGTTTTGAACGGAAGATATTTCCTTTTTCACCTTAGAACTCTATGGGTTTCCAAATATCCCTTTGCCAATTCCACAAGAACAGCCTCAGCGAAAGGCTTCTTGAAGGGAAAGATATAACTCTTTGAGATGAATTAGCAGAACACAGAGCAGTTTCTCAGAAAGCTTCTTTCCAGTTTTGAACGGAAGATATTTCCTTTTTCACCATAGCCCTCTATGGGCTTCCAAATATCCCTTTGCCAATTCCACAAGAACAGCCTTAGCGAAAGGCTTCCTGAAGGGAAAGATGTAACTCTGTGAGATAAATTAACAGAACACAGAGCAGTTTCTCAGAAAGCTTCTTTCCAGTTTTGAACGGAAGATATTTCCTTTTTCACCATAGCCCCCTATGGGCTTCCAAATATCCCTTTGCCAAATCCACAAGAAGACCCTTAGCGAAAGGCTTCTTGAAGGGAAAGATGTAACTCTGTGAGATGAATTAACAGAACACAGAGCAGTTTCTCAGAAAGCTTCTTTCCAGTTTTGAACGGAAGATATTTCCTTTTTCACCACAGCCCTCTATGGGCTTCCAAATATCCCTTTGCCAATTCCACAAGAACAGCCTTAGCGAAAGGCTTCTTTAAGGGAAAGATGGAACTCTGTGAGATGAATTAACAGAACACAGAGCAGTTTCTCAGAAAGCTTCTTTCCAGTTTTGAACGGAAGATATTTCCTTTTTCACCATAGCCCTCTATGGGCTTCCAAATATCCATTTGTCAATTCCACAAGAACAGCTTTAGCGAAAGGCTTCTTGAAGGGAAAGATATAACTCTGTGAGATGAATTAACAGAACACAGAGCAGTTTCTCAGAAGGCTTCTTTCCAGTTTTGAACGGAAGATATTTCCTTTTTCACCATAGCCCTCTATGGGCTTCCAAATATCCCTTTGCCAATTCCACAAGAACAGCCTTAGCGAAAGGATTCCAGAAAAGAAAGATGTAACTCTGTGAGATGAATTAACAGAACACAGAGCAGTTTCTCAGAAAGCTTCTTTCCAGTTTTGAACGGAAGATATTTCCTTTTTCACCTTAGCCCTCTATGGGCTTCCAAATATCCCTTTGCCAATTCCACAAGAACAGCCTTAGCGAAAGGCTTCTTGAAGGGAAAGATGTAACTCTGTGAGATGAATTAACAGAACACAGAGCAGTTTCTCAGAAAGCTTCTTTCCAGTTTTGAACGGAAGATATTTCCTTTTTCACCATAGCCCTCTATGGGCTTCCAAATATCCCTTTGTCAATTCCACAAGAACAACATTAGCGAAAGGCTTCTTGAAGGGAAAGATATAACTCTGTGAGATGAATTAACAGAACACAGAGCAGTTTCTCAGAAAGCTTCTTTCCAGTTTGGAACGGAAGATATTTCCTTTTTCACCATAGCCCTCTATGGGCTTCCAAATATCCCTTTGCCAATTCCACAAGAACAGCCTTAGCGAAAGGATTCCTGAAAAGAAAGATGTAACTCTGTGAGATGAATTAACAGAACACAGAGCAGTTTCTCAGAAAGCTTCTTTCCAGTTTTGAACGGAAGATATTTCCTTTTTCACCTTAGCCCTCTATGGGCTTCCAAATATCCCTTTGCCAATTGCACAAGAACAGCCTTAGCGAAAGGCTTCCTGAAGAGAAAGATGTAACTCTGTGAGATGAATTAACAGAACACAGAGGAGTTCCTCAGAAAGCTTCCTTCCAGTTTTGAACGGAAGATATTTCCTTTTTCACCATAGCCCTCTATGGGCTTCCAAATATCCCTTTGCCAATTACACAAGAACAGCCTTAGCGAAAGGCTTCTTGTAGGGAACGATGTAACTCTGTGAGATAAATTAACAGAACACAGAGCAGTTTCTCAGAAAGCTTCTTTCCAGTTTTGAACGGAAGATATTTCCTTTTTCACCATAGCCCTCTATGGGCTTCCAAATATCCCTTTGCCAATTCCACAAGAACAGCCTTAGCGAAAGGCTTCTTGAAGGGAAAGATGTAACTCTGTGAGATGAATTAACAGAACACAGAGCAGTTTCTCAGAAAGCTTCTTTCCAGTTATGAACGGAAGATATTTCCTTTTTCACCACAGCCTTCTATGGGCTTCCAAATATCCCTTTGCCAATTCCACAAGAACAGCGTTAGCGAAAGTCTTCCTGAAAAGAAAGATGTAACTCTGTGCGATGAATTAACAGAACACAGAGCAGTTTCTCAGAAAGCTTCTTTCCAGTTTTGAACGGAAGATATTTCCTTTTTCACCATAGCCCTCTATGGGCTTCCAAATATCCCCTTGCCAATTCCACAAGAACAGCCTTAGCGAAAGGCTTCTTGAAGGGAAAGATGTAACTCTGTGAGATGAATTAACAGAACACAGAGCAGTTTCTCAGAAAGCTTCTTTCCAGTTTTTAACGGAAGATATTTCCTTTTTCACCATAGCCCTCTATGGGCTTCCAAATATCCCTTTGCCATTTCCACAAGAACAGGCTTAGCGAAAGGCTTCTTGAAGGGAAAGATGTAACTCTGTGAGATGAATTAACAGAACACAGAGCAGTTTCTCAGGAAGCTTCTTTCCGGTTTTGAACGGAAGATATTTCCTTTTTCACCATAGCCCTCTATGGGCTTCCAAATATCCCTTTGCCAATTCCGCAAGAACAGCCTTAGCGAAACGCTTCTTGAAGGGAAAGATGTAACTCTGTGAGATGAATTAACAGAACACAGCAGTTTCTCAGAAAGCTTCTTTCCAGTTTTGAACGGAAGATATTTCCTTTTTCACCATAGCCCTCTATGGGCTTCCAAATATCCCTTTGCCAATTCCACAAGAACAGCCTTAGCGAAAGGCTTCCTGAAAAGAAAGATGTAACTCTGTGAGATGAATTAACAGAACACAGAGCAGTTTCTCAGAAAGCTTCTTTCTAGTTTTGAACGGAAGATATTTCCTTTTTCACCTTAGCCCTCTATGGGCTTCGAAATATCCCTTTGCCAATTCCACAAGAACAGCCTTAGCGAAAGGCTTCTTGAAGGGAAAGATGTAACTCTGTGAGATGAATTAACAGAACACAGAGCAGTTTCTCAGAAAGCTTCTTTCCAGTTTTGAACGGAAGATATTTCCTTTTTCACCACAGCCCTCTATGGGCTTCCAAATATCCCTTTGCCAATTCCACAAGAACAGCCTTAGCGAAAGGCTTCTTGAAGGGAAAGATGTAACTCTGTGAGATGAATTAACAGAACACAGAGCAGTTACTCAGAAAGCTTCTTTCCAGTTTTGAACGGAAGATATTTCCTTTTTCACCATAGCCCTCTATGGGCTTCCAAATATCCCTTTGGCAATTCCACAAGAACAGCATTAGCGAAAGGCTTCTTGAAGGGAAAGATATAACTCTGTGAGATGAATTAACAGAACACAGAGAAGTTTCTCAGAAAGCTTCTTTCCAGTTTGGAAAGGAAGATATTTCCTTTTTCACCATAGCCCTCTATGGGCTTCCAAATATCCCTTTGCCAATTCCACAAGAACAGTCTTAGAGAAAGGCTTCCTGAAAAGAAAGATGTAACTCTGTGAGATGAATTAACAGAACACAGAGCAGTTTCTCAGAAAGCTTCTTTCCAGTTCTGAACGGAAGATATTTCCTTTTTCACCATAGCCCTCTATGGGCTTCCAAATATCCCTTTGCCATTTCCACAAGAACAGGCTTAGCGAAAGGCTTCTTGAAGGGAAAGATGTAACTCTGTGAGATGAATTAACAGAACACAGAGCAGTTTCTCAGGAAGCTCTTTCCAGTTTTGAACGGAAGATATTTCTTTTTTCACCATAGCCCTCTATGGGCTTCCAAATATCCCTTTGCCAATTCCACAAGAACAGCTTTAGCGAAAGGCTTCCTGAAGAGAAAGATGTAACTCTGTGAGATGAATTAACAGAACACAGAGGAGTTCCTCAGAAAGCTTCCTTCCAGTTTTGAACGGAAGATATTTCCTTTTTCACCTTAGAACTCTATGGGTTTCCAAATATCCCTTTGCCAATTCCACAAGAACAGCCTCAGCGAAAGGCTTCTTGAAGGGAAAGATATAACTCTTTGAGATGAATTAGCAGAACACAGAGCAGTTTCTCAGAAAGCTTCTTTCCAGTTTTGAACGGAAGATATTTCCTTTTTCACCTTAGCCCTCTATGGGCTTCCAAATATCCCTTTGCCAATTGCACAAGAACAGCCTTAGCGAAAGGCTTCCTGAAGAGAAAGATGTAACTCTGTGAGATGAATTAACAGAACACAGAGGAGTTCCTCAGAAAGCTTCCTTCCAGTTTTGAACGGAAGATATTTCCTTTTTCACCATAGCCCTCTATGGGCTTCCAAATATCCCTTTGCCAATTACACAAGAACAGCCTTAGCGAAAGGCTTCTTGTAGGGAACGATGTAACTCTGTGAGATAAATTAACAGAACACACAGCAGTTTCTCAGAAAGCTTCTTTCCAGTTTTGAACGGAAGATATTTCCTTTTTCACCATAGCCCTCTATGGGCTTCCAAATATCCCTTTGCCAATTCCACAAGAACAGCCTTAGCGAAAGGCTTCTTGAAGGGAAAGATGTAACTCTGTGAGATGAATTAACAGAACACAGAGCAGTTTCTCAGAAAGCTTCTTTCCAGTTTTGAACGGAAGATATTTCCTTTTTCACCACAGCCTTCTATGGGCTTCCAAATATCCCTTTGCCAATTCCACAAGAACAGCGTTAGCGAAAGTCTTCCTGAAAAGAAAGATGTAACTCTGTGCGATGAATTAACAGAACACAGAGCAGTTTCTCAGAAAGCTTCTTTCCAGTTTTGAACGGAAGATATTTCCTTTTTCACCATAGCCCTCTATGGGCTTCCAAATATCCCCTTGCCAATTCCACAAGAACAGCCTTAGCGAAAGGCTTCTTGAAGGGAAAGATGTAACTCTGTGAGATGAATTAACAGAACACAGAGCAGTTTCTCAGAAAGCTTCTTTCCAGTTTTTAACGGAAGATATTTCCTTTTTCACCATAGCCCTCTATGGGCTTCCAAATATCCCTTTGCCAATTCCGCAAGAACAGCCTTAGCGAAACGCTTCTTGAAGGGAAAGATGTAACTCTGTGAGATGAATTAACAGAACACAGAGCAGTTTCTCAGAAAGCTTCTTTCCAGTTTTGAACGGAAGATATTTCCTTTTTCACCATAGCCCTCTATGGGCTTCCAAATATCCCTTTGCCAATTCCACAAGAACAGCCTTAGCGAAAGGCTTCCTGAAAAGAAAGATGTAACTCTGTGAGATGAATTAACAGAACACAGAGCAGTTTCTCAGAAAGCTTCTTTCCAGTTTTGAACGGAAGATATTTCCTTTTTCACCTTAGCCCTCTATGGGCTTCGAAATATCCCTTTGCCAATTCCACAAGAACAGCCTTAGCGAAAGGCTTCTTGAAGGGAAAGATGTAACTCTGTGAGATGAATTAACAGAACACAGAGCAGTTTCTCAGAAAGCTTCTTTCCAGTTTTGAACGGAAGATATTTCCTTTTTCACCACAGCCCTCTATGGGCTTCCAAATATCCCTTTGCCAATTCCACAAGAACAGCCTTAGCGAAAGGCTTCTTGAAGGGAAAGATGTAACTCTGTGAGATGAATTAACAGAACACAGAGCAGTTTCTCAGAAAGCTTCTTTCCAGTTTTGAACGGAAGATATTTCCTTTTTCACCATAGCCCTCTATGGGCTTCCAAATATCCCTTTGGCAATTCCACAAGAACAGCATTAGCGAAAGGCTTCTTGAAGGGAAAGATATAACTCTGTGAGATGAATTAACAGAACACAGAGAAGTTTCTCAGAAAGCTTCTTTCCAGTTTGGAAAGGAAGATATTTCCTTTTTCACCATAGCCCTCTATGGGCTTCCAAATATCCCTTTGCCAATTCCACAAGAACAGTCTTAGCGAAAGGCTTCCTGAAAAGAAAGATGTAACTCTGTGAGATGAATTAACAGAACACAGAGCAGTTTCTCAGAAAGCTTCTTTCCAGTTCTGAACGGAAGATATTTCCTTTTTCACCATAGCCCTCTATGGGCTTCCAAATATCCCTTTGCCATTTCCACAAGAACAGGCTTAGCGAAAGGCTTCTTGAAGGGAAAGATGTAACTCTGTGAGATGAATTAACAGAACACAGAGCAGTTTCTCAGGAAGCTCTTTCCAGTTTTGAACGGAAGATATTTCTTTTTTCACCATAGCCCTCTATGGGCTTCCAAATATCCCTTTGCCAATTCCACAAGAACAGCCTTAGCGAAAGGCTTCCTGAAGAGAAAGATGTAACTCTGTGAGATGAATTAACAGAACACAGAGGAGTTCCTCAGAAAGCTTCCTTCCAGTTTTGAACGGAAGATATTTCCTTTTTCACCTTAGAACTCTATGGGTTTCCAAATATCCCTTTGCCAATTCCACAAGAACAGCCTCAGCGAAAGGCTTCTTGAAGGGAAAGATATAACTCTTTGAGATGAATTAGCAGAACACAGAGCAGTTTCTCAGAAAGCTTCTTTCCAGTTTTGAACGGAAGATATTTCCTTTTTCACCATAGCCCTCTATGGGCTTCCAAATATCCCTTTGCCAATTCCACAAGAACAGCCTTAGCGAAAGGCTTCCTGAAGGGAAAGATGTAACTCTGTGAGATAAATTAACAGAACACAGAGCAGTTTCTCAGAAAGCTTCTTTCCAGTTTTGATCGGAAGATATTTCCTTTTTCACCATAGCCCCCTATGGGCTTCCAAATATCCCTTTGCCAAATCCACAAGAATACCCTTAGCGAAAGGCTTCTTGAAGGGAAAGATGTAACTCTGTGAGATGAATTAACAGAACACAGAGCAGTTTCTCAGAAAGCTTCTTTCCAGTTTTGAACGGAAGATATTTCCTTTTTCACCATAGCCCTCTATGGGCTTCCAAATATCCCTTTGCCATTTCCACAAGAACAGGCTTAGCGAAAGGCTTCTTGAAGGGAAAGATGTAACTCTGTGAGATGAATTAACAGAACACAGAGCAGTTTCTCAGGAAGCTCTTTCCGGTTTTTAACGGAAGATATTTCCTTTTTCACCATAGCCCTCTATGGGCTTCCAAATATCCCTTTGCCAATTCCACAAGAACAGCCTTAGCGAAACGCTTCTTGAAGGGAAAGATGTAACTCTGTGAGATGAATTAACAGAACACAGAGCAGTTTCTCAGAAAGCTTCTTTCCAGTTTTGAACGGAAGATATTTCCTTTTTCACCATAGCCCTCTATGGGCTTCCAAATATCCCTTTGCCAATTCCACAAGAACAGCCTTAGCGAAAGGCTTCCTGAAAAGAAAGATGTAACTCTGTGAGATGAATTAACAGAACACAGAGCAGTTTCTCAGAAAGCTTCTTTCCAGTTTTGAACGGAAGATATTTCCTTTTTCACCATAGCCCTCTATGGGCTTCCAAATATCCCTTTGCCAATTCCACAAGAACAGCCTTAGCGAAAGGCTTCCTGAAAAGAAAGATGTAACTCTGTGAGATGAATTAACAGAACACAGAGCAGTTTCTCAGAAAGCTTCTTTCCAGTTTTGAACGGAAGATATTTCCTTTTTCACCTTAGCCCTCTATGGGCTTCGAAATATCCCTTTGCCAATTCCACAAGAACAGACTTAGCGAAAGGCTTCTTGAAGGGAAAGATGTAACTCTGTGAGATGAATTAACAGAACACAGAGCAGTTTCTCAGAAAGCTTCTTTCCAGTTTTGAACGGAAGATATTTCTTTTTTCACCATAGCCCTCTATGGGTTTCCAAATATCCCTTTGCCAATTCCACAAGAACAGCCTTAGCGAAAGGCTTCTTGAAGGGAAAGATGTAACTCTGTGAGATGAATTAACAGAACACAGAGCAGTTTCTCAGAAAGCTTCTTTCCAGTTTTGAACGGAAGATATTTCCTTTTTCACCTTAGCCCTCTATGGGCTTCCAAATATCCCTTTGCCAATTCCACAAGAACAGCCTTAGCGAAAGGCTTCCTGAAGAGAAAGATGTAACTCTGTGAGATGAATTAACAGAACACAGAGGAGTTCCTCAGAAAGCTTCCTTCCAGTTTTGAACGGAAGATATTTCCTTTTTCACCTTAGAACTCTATGGGTTTCCAAATATCCCTTTGCCAATTCCACAAGAACAGCCTCAGCGAAAGGCTTCTTGAAGGGAAAGATATAACTCTTTGAGATGAATTAGCAGAACACAGAGCAGTTTCTCAGAAAGCTTCTTTCCAGTTTTGAACGGAAGATATTTCCTTTTTCACCATAGCCCTCTATGGGCTTCCAAATATCCCTTTGCCAATTCCACAAGAACAGCCTTAGCGAAAGGCTTCCTGAAGGGAAAGATGTAACTCTGTGAGATAAATTAACAGAACACAGAGCAGTTTCTCAGAAAGCTTCTTTCCAGTTTTGAACGGAAGATATTTCCTTTTTCACCATAGCCCCCTATGGGCTTCCAAATATCCCTTTGCCAAATCCACAAGAAGACCCTTAGCGAAAGGCTTCTTGAAGGGAAAGATGTAACTCTGTGAGATGAATTAACAGAACACAGAGCAGTTTCTCAGAAAGCTTCTTTCCAGTTTTGAACGGAAGATATTTCCTTTTTCACCGTAGCCCTCTATGGGCTTCCAAATATCCCTTTGCGAATTCCACAAGAACAGCCTTAGCGAAAGGCTTCTTTAAGGGAAAGATGGAACTCTGTGAGATGAATTAACAGAACACAGAGCAGTTTCTCAGAAAGCTTCTTTCCAGTTTTGAACGGAAGATATTTCCTTTTTCACCATAGCACTCTATGGGCTTCCAAATATCCATTTGTCAATTCCACAAGAACAGCTTTAGCGAAAGGCTTCTTGAAGGGAAAGATATAACTCTGTGAGATGAATTAACAGAACACAGAGCAGTTTCTCAGAAAGCTTCTTTCCAGTTTTGAACGGAAGATATTTCCTTTTTCACCATAGCCCTCTATGGGCTTCCAAATATCCCTTTGCCAATTCCACAAGAACAGCCTTAGCGAAAGGATTCCAGAAAAGAAAGATGTAACTCTGTGAGATGAATTAACAGAACAAAGAGCAGTTTCTCAGAAAGCTTCTTTCCAGTTTTGAACGGAAGATATTTCCTTTTTCACCTTAGCCCTCTATGGGCTTCCAAATATCCCTTTGCCAATTCCACAAGAACAGCCTTAGCGAAAGGCTTCTTGAAGGGAAAGATGTAACTCTGTGAGATGAATTAACAGAACACAGAGCAGTTTCTCAGAAAGCTTCTTTCCAGTTTTGAACGGAAGATATTTCCTTTTTCACCATAGCCCTCTATGGGCTTCCAAATATCCCTTTGTCAATTCCACAAGAACAACATTAGCGAAAGGCTTCTTGAAGGGAAAGATATAACTCTGTGAGATGAATTAACAGAACACAGAGCAGTTTCTCAGAAAGCTTCTTTCCAGTTTGGAACGGAAGATATTTCCTTTTTCACCATAGCCCTCTATGGGCTTCCAAATATCCCTTTGCCAATTCCACAAGAACAGCCTTAGCGAAAGGATTCCTGAAAAGAAAGATGTAACTCTGTGAGATGAATTAACAGAACACAGAGCAGTTTCTCAGAAAGCATCTTTCCAGTTCTGAACGGAAGATATTTCCTTTTTCACCTTAGCCCTCTATGGGCTTCCAAATATCCCTTTGCCAATTGCACAAGAACAGCCTTAGCGAAAGGCTTCCTGAAGAGAAAGATGTAACTCTGTGAGATGAATTAACAGAACACAGAGGAGTTCCTCAGAAAGCTTCCTTCCAGTTTTGAACGGAAGATATTTCCTTTTTCACCATAGCCCTCTATGGGCTTCCAAATATCCCTTTGCCAATTACACAAGAACAGCCTTAGCGAAAGTCTTCTTGTAGGGAACGATGTAACTCTGTGAGATGAATTAACAGAACACAGAGCAGTTTCTCAGAAAGCTTCTTTCCAGTTTTGAACGGAAGATATTTCCTTTTTCACCATAGCCCTCTATGGGCTTCCAAATATCCCTTTGCCAATTCCACAAGAACAGCCTTAGCGAAAGGCTTCTTCTAGGGAAAGATGTAACTCTGTGAGATGAATTAACAGAACACAGAGCAGTTTCTCAGAAAGCTTCTTTCCAGTTTTGAACGGAAGATATTTCCTTTTTCACCATAGCCCTCTATGGGCTTCCAAATATCCCTTTGCCAATTCCACAAGAACAGCCTTAGCGAAAGGCTTCCTGAAAAGAAAGATGTAACTCTGTGAGATGAATTAACAGAACACAGAGCAGTTTCTCAGAAAGCTTCTTTCCAGTTTTGAACGGAAGATATTTCCTTTTTCACCATAGCCCTCTATGGGCTTCCAAATATCCCTTTGCCAATTCCACAAGAACAGCCTTAGCGAAAGGCTTCCTGAAAAGAAAGATGTAACTCTGTGAGATGAATTAACAGAACACAGAGCAGTTTCTCAGAAAGCTTCTTTCCAGTTTTGAACGGAAGATATTTCCTTTTTCACCTTAGCCCTCTATGGGCTTCGAAATATCCCTTTGCCAATTCCACAAGAACAGACTTAGCGAAAGGCTTCTTGAAGGGAAAGATGTAACTCTGTGAGATGAATTAACAGAACACAGAGCAGTTTCTCAGAAAGCTTCTTTCCAGTTTTGAACGGAAGATATTTCTTTTTTCACCATAGCCCTCTATGGGTTTCCAAATATCCCTTTGCCAATTCCACAAGAACAGCCTTAGCGAAAGGCTTCTTGAAGGGAAAGATGTAACTCTGTGAGATGAATTAACAGAACACAGAGCAGTTTCTCAGAAAGCTTCTTTCCAGTTTTGAACGGAAGATATTTCCTTTTTCACCTTAGCCCTCTATGGGCTTCCAAATATCCCTTTGCCAATTCCACAAGAACAGCCTTAGCGAAAGGCTTCCTGAAGAGAAAGATGTAACTCTGTGAGATGAATTAACAGAACACAGAGGAGTTCCTCAGAAAGCTTCCTTCCAGTTTTGAACGGAAGATATTTCCTTTTTCACCTTAGAACTCTATGGGTTTCCAAATATCCCTTTGCCAATTCCACAAGAACAGCCTCAGCGAAAGGCTTCTTGAAGGGAAAGATATAACTCTTTGAGATGAATTAGCAGAACACAGAGCAGTTTCTCAGAAAGCTTCTTTCCAGTTTTGAACGGAAGATATTTCCTTTTTCACCATAGCCCTCTATGGGCTTCCAAATATCCCTTTGCCAATTCCACAAGAACAGCCTTAGCGAAAGGCTTCCTGAAGGGAAAGATGTAACTCTGTGAGATAAATTAACAGAACACAGAGCAGTTTCTCAGAAAGCTTCTTTCCAGTTTTGAACGGAAGATATTTCCTTTTTCACCATAGCCCCCTATGGGCTTCCAAATATCCCTTTGCCAAATCCACAAGAAGACCCTTAGCGAAAGGCTTCTTGAAGGGAAAGATGTAACTCTGTGAGATGAATTAACAGAACACAGAGCAGTTTCTCAGAAAGCTTCTTTCCAGTTTTGAACGGAAGATATTTCCTTTTTCACCATAGCCCTCTATGGGCGTCCAAATATCCCTTTGCCAATTCCACAAGAACAGCCTTAGCGAAAGGCTTCTTTAAGGGAAAGATGGAACTCTGTGAGATGAATTAACAGAACACAGAGCAGTTTCTCAGAAAGCTTCTTTCCAGTTTTGAACGGAAGATATTTCCTTTTTCACCATAGCCCTCTATGGGCTTCCAAATATCCATTTGTCAATTCCACAAGAACAGCTTTAGCGAAAGGCTTCTTGAAGGGAAAGATATAACTCTGTGAGATGAATTAACAGAACACAGAGCAGTTTCTCAGAAAGCTTCTTTCCAGTTTTGAACGGAAGATATTTCCTTTTTCACCATAGCCCTCTATGGGCTTCCAAATATCCCTTTGCCAATTCCACAAGAACAGCCTTAGCGAAAGGATTCCAGAAAAGAAAGATGTAACTCTGTGAGATGAATTAACAGAACACAGAGCAGTTTCTCAGAAAGCTTCTTTCCAGTTTTGAACGGAAGATATTTCCTTTTTCACCTTAGCCCTCTATGGGCTTCCAAATATCCCTTTGCCAATTCCACAAGAACAGCCTTAGCGAAAGGCTTCTTGAAGGGAAAGATGTAACTCTGTGAGATGAATTAACAGAACACAGAGCAGTTTCTCAGAAAGCTTCTTTCCAGTTTTGAACGGAAGATATTTCCTTTTTCACCATAGCCCTCTATGGGCTTCCAAATATCCCTTTGTCAATTCCACAAGAACAACATTAGCGAAAGGCTTCTTGAAGGGAAAGATATAACTCTGTGAGATGAATTAACAGAACACAGAGCAGTTTCTCAGAAAGCTTCTTTCCAGTTTGGAACGGAAGATATTTCCTTTTTCACCATAGCCCTCTATGGGCTTCCAAATATCCCTTTGCCAATTCCACAAGAACAGCCTTAGCGAAAGGATTCCTGAAAAGAAAGATGTAACTCTGTGAGATGAATTAACAGAACACAGAGCAGTTTCTCAGAAAGCATCTTTCCAGTTCTGAACGGAAGATATTTCCTTTTTCACCTTAGCCCTCTATGGGCTTCCAAATATCCCTTTGCCAATTGCACAAGAACAGCCTTAGCGAAAGGCTTCCTGAAGAGAAAGATGTAACTCTGTGAGATGAATTAACAGAACACAGAGGAGTTCCTCAGAAAGCTTCCTTCCAGTTTTGAACGGAAGATATTTCCTTTTTCACCATAGCCCTCTATGGGCTTCCAAATATCCCTTTGCCAATTACACAAGAACAGCCTTAGCGAAAGGCTTCTTGTAGGGAACGATGTAACTCTGTGAGATGAATTAACAGAACACAGAGCAGTTTCTCAGAAAGCTTCTTTCCAGTTTTGAACGGAAGATATTTCCTTTTTCACCATAGCCCTCTATGGGCTTCCAAATATCCCTTTGCCAATTCCACAAGAACAGCCTTAGCGAAAGGCTTCTTGTAGGGAAAGATGTAACTCTGTGAGATGAATTAACAGAACACAGAGCAGTTTCTCAGAAAGCTTCTTTCCAGTTTTGAACGGAAGATATTTCCTTTTTCACCATAGCCCTCTATGGGCTTCCAAATATCCCTTTGGCAATACCACAAGAACAGCATTAGCGAAAGGCTTCTTGAAGGGAAAGATATAACTCTGTGAGATGAATTAACAGAACACAGAGAAGTTTCTCAGAAAGCTTCTTTCCAGTTTGGAAAGGAAGATATTTCCTTTTTCACCATAGCCCTCTATGGGCTTCCAAATATCCCTTTGCCAATTCCACAAGAACAGTCTTAGCGAAAGGCTTCCTGAAAAGAAAGATGTAACTCTGTGAGATGAATTAACAGAACACAGAGCAGTTTCTCAGAAAGCTTCTTTCCAGTTCTGAACGGAAGATATTTCCTTTTTCACCATAGCCCTCTATGGGCTTCCAAATATCCCTTTGCCATTTCCACAAGAACAGGCTTAGCGAAAGGCTTCTTGAAGGGAAAGATGTAACTCTGTGAGATGAATTAACAGAACACAGAGCAGTTTCTCAGGAAGCTCTTTCCGGTTTTGAACGGAAGATATTTCCTTTTTCACCATAGCCCTCTATGGGCTTCCAAATATCCCTTTGCCAATTCCACAAGAACAGCTTTAGCGAAACGCTTCTTGAAGGGAAAGATGTAACTCTGTGAGATGAATTAACACAACACAGAGCAGTTTCTCAGAAAGCTTCTTTCCAGTTTTGAACGGAAGATATTTCCTTTTTCACCATAGCCCTCTATGGGCTTCCAAATATCCCTTTGCCAATTCCACAAGAACAGCCTTAGCGAAAGGCTTCCTGAAAAGAAAGATGTAACTCTGTGAGATGAATTAACAGAACACAGAGCAGTTTCTCAGAAAGCTTCTTTCCAGTTTTGAACGGAAGATATTTCCTTTTTCACCATAGCCCTCTATGGGCTTCCAAATATCCCTTTGCGAATTCCACAAGAACAGCCTTAGCGAAAGGCTTCTTTAAGGGAAAGATGGAACTCTGTGAGATGAATTAACAGAACACAGAGCAGTTTCTCAGAAAGCTTCTTTCCAGTTTTGAACGGAAGATATTTCCTTTTTCACCATAGCCCTCTATGGGCTTCCAAATATCCATTTGTCAATTCCACAAGAACAGCTTTAGCGAAAGGCTTCTTGAAGGGAAAGATATAACTCTGTGAGATGAATTAACAGAACACAGAGCAGTTTCTCAGAAAGCTTCTTTCCAGTTTTGAACGGAAGATATTTCCTTTTTCACCATAGCCCTCTATGGGCTTCCAAATATCCCTTTGCCAATTCCACAAGAACAGCCTTAGCGAAAGGATTCCAGAAAAGAAAGATGTAACTCTGTGAGATGAATTAACAGAACAAAGAGCAGTTTCTCAGAAAGCTTCTTTCCAGTTTTGAACGGAAGATATTTCCTTTTTCACCTTAGCCCTCTATGGGCTTCCAAATATCCCTTTGCCAATTCCACAAGAACAGCCTTAGCGAAAGGCTTCTTGAAGGGAAAGATGTAACTCTGTGAGATGAATTAACAGAACACAGAGCAGTTTCTCAGAAAGCTTCTTTCCAGTTTTGAACGGAAGATATTTCCTTTTTCACCATAGCCCTCTATGGGCTTCCAAATATCCCTTTGTCAATTCCACAAGAACAACATTAGCGAAAGGCTTCTTGAAGGGAAAGATATAACTCTGTGAGATGAATTAACAGAACACAGAGCAGTTTCTCAGAAAGCTTCTTTCCAGTTTGGAACGGAAGATATTTCCTTTTTCACCATAGCCCTCTATGGGCTTCCAAATATCCCTTTGCCAATTCCACAAGAACAGCCTTAGCGAAAGGATTCCTGAAAAGAAAGATGTAACTCTGTGAGATGAATTAACAGAACACAGAGCAGTTTCTCAGAAAGCATCTTTCCAGTTCTGAACGGAAGATATTTCCTTTTTCACCTTAGCCCTCTATGGGCTTCCAAATATCCCTTTGCCAATTGCACAAGAACAGCCTTAGCGAAAGGCTTCCTGAAGAGAAAGATGTAACTCTGTGAGATGAATTAACAGAACACAGAGGAGTTCCTCAGAAAGCTTCCTTCCAGTTTTGAACGGAAGATATTTCCTTTTTCACCATAGCCCTCTATGGGCTTCCAAATATCCCTTTGCCAATTACACAAGAACAGCCTTAGCGAAAGGCTTCTTGTAGGGAACGATGTAACTCTGTGAGATGAATTAACAGAACACAGAGCAGTTTCTCAGAAAGCTTCTTTCCAGTTTTGAACGGAAGATATTTCCTTTTTCACCATAGCCCTCTATGGGCTTCCAAATATCCCTTTGCCAATTCCACAAGAACAGCCTTAGCGAAAGGCTTCTTCTAGGGAAAGATGTAACTCTGTGAGATGAATTAACAGAACACAGAGCAGTTTCTCAGAAAGCTTCTTTCCAGTTTTGAACGGAAGATATTTCCTTTTTCACCATAGCCCTCTATGGGCTTCCAAATATCCCTTTGCCAATTCCACAAGAACAGCCTTAGCGAAAGGCTTCCTGAAAAGAAAGATGTAACTCTGTGAGATGAATTAACAGAACACAGAGCAGTTTCTCAGAAAGCTTCTTTCCAGTTTTGAACGGAAGATATTTCCTTTTTCACCATAGCCCTCTATGGGCTTCCAAATATCCCTTTGCCAATTCCACAAGAACAGCCTTAGCGAAAGGCTTCCTGAAAAGAAAGATGTAACTCTGTGAGATGAATTAACAGAACACAGAGCAGTTTCTCAGAAAGCTTCTTTCCAGTTTTGAACGGAAGATATTTCCTTTTTCACCTTAGCCCTCTATGGGCTTCGAAATATCCCTTTGCCAATTCCACAAGAACAGACTTAGCGAAAGGTTTCTTGAAGGGAAAGATGTAACTCTGTGAGATGAATTAACAGAACACAGAGCAGTTTCTCAGAAAGCTTCTTTCCAGTTTTGAACGGAAGATATTTCTTTTTTCACCATAGCCCTCTATGGGTTTCCAAATATCCCTTTGCCAATTCCACAAGAACAGCCTTAGCGAAAGGCTTCTTGAAGGGAAAGATGTAACTCTGTGAGATGAATTAACAGAACACAGAGCAGTTTCTCAGAAAGCTTCTTTCCAGTTTTGAACGGAAGATATTTCCTTTTTCACCTTAGCCCTCTATGGGCTTCCAAATATCCCTTTGCCAATTCCACAAGAACAGCCTTAGCGAAAGGCTTCCTGAAGAGAAAGATGTAACTCTGTGAGATGAATTAACAGAACACAGAGGAGTTCCTCAGAAAGCTTCCTTCCAGTTTTGAACGGAAGATATTTCCTTTTTCACCTTAGAACTCTATGGGTTTCCAAATATCCCTTTGCCAATTCCACAAGAACAGCCTCAGCGAAAGGCTTCTTGAAGGGAAAGATATAACTCTTTGAGATGAATTAGCAGAACACAGAGCAGTTTCTCAGAAAGCTTCTTTCCAGTTTTGAACGGAAGATATTTCCTTTTTCACCATAGCCCTCTATGGGCTTCCAAATATCCCTTTGCCAATTCCACAAGAACAGCCTTAGCGAAAGGCTTCCTGAAGGGAAAGATGTAACTCTGTGAGATAAATTAACAGAACACAGAGCAGTTTCTCAGAAAGCTTCTTTCCAGTTTTGAACGGAAGATATTTCCTTTTTCACCATAGCCCCCTATGGGCTTCCAAATATCCCTTTGCCAAATCCACAAGAAGACCCTTAGCGAAAGGCTTCTTGAAGGGAAAGATGTAACTCTGTGAGATGAATTAACAGAACACAGAGCAGTTTCTCAGAAAGCTTCTTTCCAGTTTTGAACGGAAGATATTTCCTTTTTCACCATAGCCCTCTATGGGCGTCCAAATATCCCTTTGCCAATTCCACAAGAACAGCCTTAGCGAAAGGCTTCTTTAAGGGAAAGATGGAACTCTGTGAGATGAATTAACAGAACACAGAGCAGTTTCTCAGAAAGCTTCTTTCCAGTTTTGAACGGAAGATATTTCCTTTTTCACCATAGCCCTCTATGGGCTTCCAAATATCCATTTGTCAATTCCACAAGAACAGCTTTAGCGAAAGGCTTCTTGAAGGGAAAGATATAACTCTGTGAGATGAATTAACAGAACACAGAGCAGTTTCTCAGAAAGCTTCTTTCCAGTTTTGAACGGAAGATATTTCCTTTTTCACCATAGCCCTCTATGGGCTTCCAAATATCCCTTTGCCAATTCCACAAGAACAGCCTTAGCGAAAGGATTCCTGAAAAGAAAGATGTAACTCTGTGAGATGAATTAACAGAACACAGAGCAGTTTCTCAGAAAGCATCTTTCCAGTTCTGAACGGAAGATATTTCCTTTTTCACCTTAGCCCTCTATGGGCTTCCAAATATCCCTTTGCCAATTGCACAAGAACAGCCTTAGCGAAAGGCTTCCTGAAGAGAAAGATGTAACTCTGTGAGATGAATTAACAGAACACAGAGGAGTTCCTCAGAAAGCTTCCTTCCAGTTTTGAACGGAAGATATTTCCTTTTTCACCATAGCCCTCTATGGGCTTCCAAATATCCCTTTGCCAATTACACAAGAACAGCCTTAGCGAAAGGCTTCTTGTAGGGAACGATGTAACTCTGTGAGATGAATTAACAGAACACAGAGCAGTTTCTCAGAAAGCTTCTTTCCAGTTTTGAACGGAAGATATTTCCTTTTTCACCATAGCCCTCTATGGGCTTCCAAATATCCCTTTGCCAATTCCACAAGAACAGCCTTAGCGAAAGGCTTCTTGTAGGGAAAGATGTAACTCTGTGAGATGAATTAACAGAACACAGAGCAGTTTCTCAGAAAGCTTCTTTCCAGTTTTGAACGGAAGATATTTCCTTTTTCACCATAGCCCTCTATGGGCTTCCAAATATCCCTTTGGCAATTCCACAAGAACAGCATTAGCGAAAGGCTTCTTGAAGGGAAAGATATAACTCTGTGAGATGAATTAACAGAACACAGAGAAGTTTCTCAGAAAGCTTCTTTCCAGTTTGGAAAGGAAGATATTTCCTTTTTCACCATAGCCCTCTATGGGCTTCCAAATATCCCTTTGCCAATTCCACAAGAACAGTCTTAGCGAAAGGCTTCCTGAAAAGAAAGATGTAACTCTGTGAGATGAATTAACAGAACACAGAGCAGTTTCTCAGAAAGCTTCTTTCCAGTTCTGAACGGAAGATATTTCCTTTTTCACCATAGCCCTCTATGGGCTTCCAAATATCCCTTTGCCATTTCCACAAGAACAGGCTTAGCGAAAGGCTTCTTGAAGGGAAAGATGTAACTCTGTGAGATGAATTAACAGAACACAGAGCAGTTTCTCAGGAAGCTCTTTCCGGTTTTGAACGGAAGATATTTCCTTTTTCACCATAGCCCTCTATGGGCTTCCAAATATCCCTTTGCCAATTCCACAAGAACAGCTTTAGCGAAACGCTTCTTGAAGGGAAAGATGTAACTCTGTGAGATGAATTAACAGAACACAGAGCAGTTTCTCAGAAAGCTTCTTTCCAGTTTTGAACGGAAGATATTTCCTTTTTCACCATAGCCCTCTATGGGCTTCCAAATATCCCTTTGCCAATTCCACAAGAACAGCCTTAGCGAAAGGCTTCCTGAAAAGAAAGATGTAACTCTGTGAGATGAATTAACAGAACACAGAGCAGTTTCTCAGAAAGCTTCTTTCCAGTTTTGAACGGAAGATATTTCCTTTTTCACCTTAGCCCTCTATGGGCTTCCAAATATCCCTTTGCCAATTCCACAAGAACAGCCTTAGCGAAAGGCTTCCTGAAAAGAAAGATGTAACTCTGTGAGATGAATTAACAGAACACAGAGCAGTTTCTCAGAAAGCTTCTTTGCAGTTTTGAACGGAAGATATTTCCTTTTTCACCATAGCCCTCTATGGGCTTCCAAATATCCCTTTGCCAATTCCACAAGAACAGCCTTAGCGAAAGGCTTCCTGAAAAGAAAGATGTAACTCTGTGAGATGAATTAACAGAACACAGAGCAGTTTCTCAGAAAGCTTCTTTCCAGTTTTGAACGGAAGATATTTCCTTTTTCACCTTAGCCCTCTATGGGCTTCGAAATATCCCTTTGCCAATTCCACAAGAACAGACTTAGCGAAAGGCTTCTTGAAGGGAAAGATGTAACTCTGTGAGATGAATTAACAGAACACAGAGCAGTTTCTCAGAAAGCTTCTTTCCAGTTTTGAACGGAAGATATTTCTTTTTTCACCATAGCCCTCTATGGGTTTCCAAATATCCCTTTGCCAATTCCACAAGAACAGCCTTAGCGAAAGGCTTCTTGAAGGGAAAGATGTAACTCTGTGAGATGAATTAACAGAACACAGAGCAGTTTCTCAGAAAGCTTCTTTCCAGTTTTGAACGGAAGATATTTCCTTTTTCACCTTAGCCCTCTATGGGCTTCCAAATATCCCTTTGCCAATTCCACAAGAACAGCCTTAGCGAAAGGCTTCCTGAAGAGAAAGATGTAACTCTGTGAGATGAATTAACAGAACACAGAGGAGTTCCTCAGAAAGCTTCCTTCCAGTTTTGAACGGAAGATATTTCCTTTTTCACCTTAGAACTCTATGGGTTTCCAAATATCCCTTTGCCAATTCCACAAGAACAGCCTCAGCGAAAGGCTTCTTGAAGGGAAAGATATAACTCTTTGAGATGAATTAGCAGAACACAGAGCAGTTTCTCAGAAAGCTTCTTTCCAGTTTTGAACGGAAGATATTTCCTTTTTCACCATAGCCCTCTATGGGCTTCCAAATATCCCTTTGCCAATTCCACAAGAACAGCCTTAGCGAAAGACTTCCTGAAGGGAAAGATGTAACTCTGTGAGATAAATTAACAGAACACAGAGCAGTTTCTCAGAAAGCTTCTTTCCAGTTTTGAACGGAAGATATTTCCTTTTTCACCATAGCCCCCTATGGGCTTCCAAATATCCCTTTGCCAAATCCACAAGAAGACCCTTAGCGAAAGGCTTCTTGAAGGGAAAGATGTAACTCTGTGAGATGAATTAACAGAACACAGAGCAGTTTCTCAGAAAGCTTCTTTCCAGTTTTGAACGGAAGATATTTCCTTTTTCACCATAGCCCTCTATGGGCGTCCAAATATCCCTTTGCCAATTCCACAAGAACAGCCTTAGCGAAAGGCTTCTTTAAGGGAAAGATGGAACTCTGTGAGATGAATTAACAGAACACAGAGCAGTTTCTCAGAAAGCTTCTTTCCAGTTTTGAACGGAAGATATTTCCTTTTTCACCATAGCCCTCTATGGGCTTCCAAATATCCATTTGTCAATTCCACAAGAACAGCTTTAGCGAAAGGCTTCTTGAAGGGAAAGATATAACTCTGTGAGATGAATTAACAGAACACAGAGCAGTTTCTCAGAAAGCTTCTTTCCAGTTTTGAACGGAAGATATTTCCTTTTTCACCATAGCCCTCTATGGGCTTCCAAATATCCCTTTGCCAATTCCACAAGAACAGCCTTAGCGAAAGGATTCCAGAAAAGAAAGATGTAACTCTGTGAGATGAATTAACAGAACACAGAGCAGTTTCTCAGAAAGCTTCTTTCCAGTTTTGAACGGAAGATATTTCCTTTTTCACCTTAGCCCTCTATGGGCTTCCAAATATCCCTTTGCCAATTCCACAAGAACAGCCTTAGCGAAAGGCTTCTTGAAGGGAAAGATGTAACTCTGTGAGATGAATTAACAGAACACAGAGCAGTTTCTCAGAAAGCTTCTTTCCAGTTTTGAACGGAAGATATTTCCTTTTTCACCATAGCCCTCTATGGGCTTCCAAATATCCCTTTGTCAATTCCACAAGAACAACATTAGCGAAAGGCTTCTTGAAGGGAAAGATATAACTCTGTGAGATGAATTAACAGAACACAGAGCAGTTTCTCAGAAAGCTTCTTTCCAGTTTGGAACGGAAGATATTTCCTTTTTCACCATAGCCCTCTATGGGCTTCCAAATATCCCTTTGCCAATTCCACAAGAACAGCCTTAGCGAAAGGATTCCTGAAAAGAAAGATGTAACTCTGTGAGATGAATTAACAGAACACAGAGCAGTTTCTCAGAAAGCATCTTTCCAGTTCTGAACGGAAGATATTTCCTTTTTCACCTTAGCCCTCTATGGGCTTCCAAATATCCCTTTGCCAATTGCACAAGAACAGCCTTAGCGAAAGGCTTCCTGAAGAGAAAGATGTAACTCTGTGAGATGAATTAACAGAACACAGAGGAGTTCCTCAGAAAGCTTCCTTCCAGTTTTGAACGGAAGATATTTCCTTTTTCACCATAGCCCTCTATGGGCTTCCAAATATCCCTTTGCCAATTACACAAGAACAGCCTTAGCGAAAGGCTTCTTGTAGGGAACGATGTAACTCTGTGAGATGAATTAACAGAACACAGAGCAGTTTCTCAGAAAGCTTCTTTCCAGTTTTGAACGGAAGATATTTCCATTTTCACCATAGCCCTCTATGGGCTTCCAAATATCCCTTTGCCAATTCCACAAGAACAGCCTTAGCGAAAGGTTTCTTGTAGGGAAAGATGTAACTCTGTGAGATGAATTAACAGAACACAGAGCAGTTTCTCAGAAAGCTTCTTTCCAGTTTTGAACGGAAGATATTTCCTTTTTCACCATAGCCCTCTATGGGCTTCCAAATATCCCTTTGGCAATTCCACAAGAACAGCATTAGCGAAAGGCTTCTTGAAGGGAAAGATATAACTCTGTGAGATGAATTAACAGAACACAGAGAAGTTTCTCAGAAAGCTTCTTTCCAGTTTGGAAAGGAAGATATTTCCTTTTTCACCATAGCCCTCTATGGGCTTCCAAATATCCCTTTGCCAATTCCACAAGAACAGTCTTAGCGAAAGGCTTCCTGAAAAGAAAGATGTAACTCTGTGAGATGAATTAACAGAACACAGAGCAGTTTCTCAGAAAGCTTCTTTCCAGTTTTGAACGGAAGATATTTCCTTTTTCACCATAGCCCTCTATGGGCTTCCAAATATCCCTTTGCCATTTCCACAAGAACAGGCTTAGCGAAAGGCTTCTTGAAGGGAAAGATGTAACTCTGTGAGATGAATTAACAGAACACAGAGCAGTTTCTCAGGAAGCTCTTTCCGGTTTTGAACGGAAGATATTTCCTTTTTCACCATAGCCCTCTATGGGCTTCCAAATATCCCTTTGCCAATTCCACAAGAACAGCTTTAGCGAAACGCTTCTTGAAGGGAAAGATGTAACTCTGTGAGATGAATTAACAGAACACAGAGCAGTTTCTCAGAAAGCTTCTTTCCAGTTTTGAACGGAAGATATTTCCTTTTTCACCATAGCCCTCTATGGGCTTCCAAATATCCCTTTGCCAATTCCACAAGAACAGCCTTAGCGAAAGGATTCCAGAAAAGAAAGATGTAACTCTGTGAGATGAATTAACAGAACAAAGAGCAGTTTCTCAGAAAGCTTCTTTCCAGTTTTGAACGGAAGATATTTCCTTTTTCACCTTAGCCCTCTATGGGCTTCCAAATATCCCTTTGCCAATTCCACAAGAACAGCCTTAGCGAAAGGCTTCTTGAAGGGAAAGATGTAACTCTGTGAGATGAATTAACAGAACACAGAGCAGTTTCTCAGAAAGCTTCTTTCCAGTTTTGAACGGAAGATATTTCCTTTTTCACCATAGCCCTCTATGGGCTTCCAAATATCCCTTTGTCAATTCCACAAGAACAACATTAGCGAAAGGCTTCTTGAAGGGAAAGATATAACTCTGTGAGATGAATTAACAGAACACAGAGCAGTTTCTCAGAAAGCTTCTTTCCAGTTTGGAACGGAAGATATTTCCTTTTTCACCATAGCCCTCTATGGGCTTCCAAATATCCCTTTGCCAATTCCACAAGAACAGCCTTAGCGAAAGGATTCCTGAAAAGAAAGATGTAACTCTGTGAGATGAATTAACAGAACACAGAGCAGTTTCTCAGAAAGCATCTTTCCAGTTCTGAACGGAAGATATTTCCTTTTTCACCTTAGCCCTCTATGGGCTTCCAAATATCCCTTTGCCAATTGCACAAGAACAGCCTTAGCGAAAGGCTTCCTGAAGAGAAAGATGTAACTCTGTGAGATGAATTAACAGAACACAGAGGAGTTCCTCAGAAAGCTTCCTTCCAGTTTTGAACGGAAGATATTTCCTTTTTCACCATAGCCCTCTATGGGCTTCCAAATATCCCTTTGCCAATTACACAAGAACAGCCTTAGCGAAAGGCTTCTTGTAGGGAACGATGTAACTCTGTGAGATGAATTAACAGAACACAGAGCAGTTTCTCAGAAAGCTTCTTTCCAGTTTTGAACGGAAGATATTTCCTTTTTCACCATAGCCCTCTATGGGCTTCCAAATATCCCTTTGCCAATTCCACAAGAACAGCCTTAGCGAAAGGCTTCTTCTAGGGAAAGATGTAACTCTGTGAGATGAATTAACAGAACACAGAGCAGTTTCTCAGAAAGCTTCTTTCCAGTTTTGAACGGAAGATATTTCCTTTTTCACCATAGCCCTCTATGGGCTTCCAAATATCCCTTTGCCAATTCCACAAGAACAGCCTTAGCGAAAGGCTTCCTGAAAAGAAAGATGTAACTCTGTGAGATGAATTAACAGAACACAGAGCAGTTTCTCAGAAAGCTTCTTTCCAGTTTTGAACGGAAGATATTTCCTTTTTCACCATAGCCCTCTATGGGCTTCCAAATATCCCTTTGCCAATTCCACAAGAACAGCCTTAGCGAAAGGCTTCCTGAAAAGAAAGATGTAACTCTGTGAGATGAATTAACAGAACACAGAGCAGTTTCTCAGAAAGCTTCTTTCCAGTTTTGAACGGAAGATATTTCCTTTTTCACCTTAGCCCTCTATGGGCTTCGAAATATCCCTTTGCCAATTCCACAAGAACAGACTTAGCGAAAGGCTTCTTGAAGGGAAAGATGTAACTCTGTGAGATGAATTAACAGAACACAGAGCAGTTTCTCAGAAAGCTTCTTTCCAGTTTTGAACGGAAGATATTTCTTTTTTCACCATAGCCCTCTATGGGTTTCCAAATATCCCTTTGCCAATTCCACAAGAACAGCCTTAGCGAAAGGCTTCTTGAAGGGAAAGATGTAACTCTGTGAGATGAATTAACAGAACACAGAGCAGTTTCTCAGAAAGCTTCTTTCCAGTTTTGAACGGAAGATATTTCCTTTTTCACCTTAGCCCTCTATGGGCTTCCAAATATCCCTTTGCCAATTCCACAAGAACAGCCTTAGCGAAAGGCTTCCTGAAGAGAAAGATGTAACTCTGTGAGATGAATTAACAGAACACAGAGGAGTTCCTCAGAAAGCTTCCTTCCAGTTTTGAACGGAAGATATTTCCTTTTTCACCTTAGAACTCTATGGGTTTCCAAATATCCCTTTGCCAATTCCACAAGAACAGCCTCAGCGAAAGGCTTCTTGAAGGGAAAGATATAACTCTTTGAGATGAATTAGCAGAACACAGAGCAGTTTCTCAGAAAGCTTCTTTCCAGTTTTGAACGGAAGATATTTCCTTTTTCACCATAGCCCTCTATGGGCTTCCAAATATCCCTTTGCCAATTCCACAAGAACAGCCTTAGCGAAAGGCTTCCTGAAGGGAAAGATGTAACTCTGTGAGATAAATTAACAGAACACAGAGCAGTTTCTCAGAAAGCTTCTTTCCAGTTTTGAACGGAAGATATTTCCTTTTTCACCATAGCCCCCTATGGGCTTCCAAATATCCCTTTGCCAAATCCACAAGAAGACCCTTAGCGAAAGGCTTCTTGAAGGGAAAGATGTAACTCTGTGAGATGAATTAACAGAACACAGAGCAGTTTCTCAGAAAGCTTCTTTCCAGTTTTGAACGGAAGATATTTCCTTTTTCACCATAGCCCTCTATGGGCGTCCAAATATCCCTTTGCCAATTCCACAAGAACAGCCTTAGCGAAAGGCTTCTTTAAGGGAAAGATGGAACTCTGTGAGATGAATTAACAGAACACAGAGCAGTTTCTCAGAAAGCTTCTTTCCAGTTTTGAACGGAAGATATTTCCTTTTTCACCATAGCCCTCTATGGGCTTCCAAATATCCATTTGTCAATTCCACAAGAACAGCTTTAGCGAAAGGCTTCTTGAAGGGAAAGATATAACTCTGTGAGATGAATTAACAGAACACAGAGCAGTTTCTCAGAAAGCTTCTTTCCAGTTTTGAACGGAAGATATTTCCTTTTTCACCATAGCCCTCTATGGGCTTCCAAATATCCCTTTGCCAATTCCACAAGAACAGCCTTAGCGAAAGGATTCCTGAAAAGAAAGATGTAACTCTGTGAGATGAATTAACAGAACACAGAGCAGTTTCTCAGAAAGCATCTTTCCAGTTCTGAACGGAAGATATTTCCTTTTTCACCTTAGCCCTCTATGGGCTTCCAAATATCCCTTTGCCAATTGCACAAGAACAGCCTTAGCGAAAGGCTTCCTGAAGAGAAAGATGTAACTCTGTGAGATGAATTAACAGAACACAGAGGAGTTCCTCAGAAAGCTTCCTTCCAGTTTTGAACGGAAGATATTTCCTTTTTCACCATAGCCCTCTATGGGCTTCCAAATATCCCTTTGCCAATTACACAAGAACAGCCTTAGCGAAAGGCTTCTTGTAGGGAACGATGTAACTCTGTGAGATGAATTAACAGAACACAGAGCAGTTTCTCAGAAAGCTTCTTTCCAGTTTTGAACGGAAGATATTTCCTTTTTCACCATAGCCCTCTATGGGCTTCCAAATATCCCTTTGCCAATTCCACAAGAACAGCCTTAGCGAAAGGCTTCTTGTAGGGAAAGATGTAACTCTGTGAGATGAATTAACAGAACACAGAGCAGTTTCTCAGAAAGCTTCTTTCCAGTTTTGAACGGAAGATATTTCCTTTTTCACCATAGCCCTCTATGGGCTTCCAAATATCCCTTTGGCAATTCCACAAGAACAGCATTAGCGAAAGGCTTCTTGAAGGGAAAGATATAACTCTGTGAGATGAATTAACAGAACACAGAGAAGTTTCTCAGAAAGCTTCTTTCCAGTTTGGAAAGGAAGATATTTCCTTTTTCACCATAGCCCTCTATGGGCTTCCAAATATCCCTTTGCCAATTCCACAAGAACAGTCTTAGCGAAAGGCTTCCTGAAAAGAAAGATGTAACTCTGTGAGATGAATTAACAGAACACAGAGCAGTTTCTCAGAAAGCTTCTTTCCAGTTCTGAACGGAAGATATTTCCTTTTTCACCATAGCCCTCTATGGGCTTCCAAATATCCCTTTGCCATTTCCACAAGAACAGGCTTAGCGAAAGGCTTCTTGAAGGGAAAGATGTAACTCTGTGAGATGAATTAACAGAACACAGAGCAGTTTCTCAGGAAGCTCTTTCCGGTTTTGAACGGAAGATATTTCCTTTTTCACCATAGCCCTCTATGGGCTTCCAAATATCCCTTTGCCAATTCCACAAGAACAGCTTTAGCGAAACGCTTCTTGAAGGGAAAGATGTAACTCTGTGAGATGAATTAACAGAACACAGAGCAGTTTCTCAGAAAGCTTCTTTCCAGTTTTGAACGGAAGATATTTCCTTTTTCACCATAGCCCTCTATGGGCTTCCAAATATCCCTTTGCCAATTCCACAAGAACAGCCTTAGCGAAAGGCTTCCTGAAAAGAAAGATGTAACTCTGTGAGATGAATTAACAGAACACAGAGCAGTTTCTCAGAAAGCTTCTTTCCAGTTTTGAACGGAAGATATTTCCTTTTTCACCTTAGCCCTCTATGGGCTTCCAAATATCCCTTTGCCAATTCCACAAGAACAGCCTTAGCGAAAGGCTTCCTGAAAAGAAAGATGTAACTCTGTGAGATGAATTAACAGAACACAGAGCAGTTTCTCAGAAAGCTTCTTTGCAGTTTTGAACGGAAGATATTTCCTTTTTCACCATAGCCCTCTATGGGCTTCCAAATATCCCTTTGCCAATTCCACAAGAACAGCCTTAGCGAAAGGCTTCCTGAAAAGAAAGATGTAACTCTGTGAGATGAATTAACAGAACACAGAGCAGTTTCTCAGAAAGCTTCTTTCCAGTTTTGAACGGAAGATATTTCCTTTTTCACCTTAGCCCTCTATGGGCTTCGAAATATCCCTTTGCCAATTCCACAAGAACAGACTTAGCGAAAGGCTTCTTGAAGGGAAAGATGTAACTCTGTGAGATGAATTAACAGAACACAGAGCAGTTTCTCAGAAAGCTTCTTTCCAGTTTTGAACGGAAGATATTTCTTTTTTCACCATAGCCCTCTATGGGTTTCCAAATATCCCTTTGCCAATTCCACAAGAACAGCCTTAGCGAAAGGCTTCTTGAAGGGAAAGATGTAACTCTGTGAGATGAATTAACAGAACACAGAGCAGTTTCTCAGAAAGCTTCTTTCCAGTTTTGAACGGAAGATATTTCCTTTTTCACCTTAGCCCTCTATGGGCTTCCAAATATCCCTTTGCCAATTCCACAAGAACAGCCTTAGCGAAAGGCTTCCTGAAGAGAAAGATGTAACTCTGTGAGATGAATTAACAGAACACAGAGGAGTTCCTCAGAAAGCTTCCTTCCAGTTTTGAACGGAAGATATTTCCTTTTTCACCTTAGAACTCTATGGGTTTCCAAATATCCCTTTGCCAATTCCACAAGAACAGCCTCAGCGAAAGGCTTCTTGAAGGGAAAGATATAACTCTTTGAGATGAATTAGCAGAACACAGAGCAGTTTCTCAGAAAGCTTCTTTCCAGTTTTGAACGGAAGATATTTCCTTTTTCACCATAGCCCTCTATGGGCTTCCAAATATCCCTTTGCCAATTCCACAAGAACAGCCTTAGCGAAAGGCTTCCTGAAGGGAAAGATGTAACTCTGTGAGATAAATTAACAGAACACAGAGCAGTTTCTCAGAAAGCTTCTTTCCAGTTTTGAACGGAAGATATTTCCTTTTTCACCATAGCCCCCTATGGGCTTCCAAATATCCCTTTGCCAAATCCACAAGAAGACCCTTAGCGAAAGGCTTCTTGAAGGGAAAGATGTAACTCTGTGAGATGAATTAACAGAACACAGAGCAGTTTCTCAGAAAGCTTCTTTCCAGTTTTGAACGGAAGATATTTCCTTTTTCACCATAGCCCTCTATGGGCGTCCAAATATCCCTTTGCCAATTCCACAAGAACAGCCTTAGCGAAAGGCTTCTTTAAGGGAAAGATGGAACTCTGTGAGATGAATTAACAGAACACAGAGCAGTTTCTCAGAAAGCTTCTTTCCAGTTTTGAACGGAAGATATTTCCTTTTTCACCATAGCCCTCTATGGGCTTCCAAATATCCATTTGTCAATTCCACAAGAACAGCTTTAGCGAAAGGCTTCTTGAAGGGAAAGATATAACTCTGTGAGATGAATTAACAGAACACAGAGCAGTTTCTCAGAAAGCTTCTTTCCAGTTTTGAACGGAAGATATTTCCTTTTTCACCATAGCCCTCTATGGGCTTCCAAATATCCCTTTGCCAATTCCACAAGAACAGCCTTAGCGAAAGGATTCCAGAAAAGAAAGATGTAACTCTGTGAGATGAATTAACAGAACACAGAGCAGTTTCTCAGAAAGCTTCTTTCCAGTTTTGAACGGAAGATATTTCCTTTTTCACCTTAGCCCTCTATGGGCTTCCAAATATCCCTTTGCCAATTCCACAAGAACAGCCTTAGCGAAAGGCTTCTTGAAGGGAAAGATGTAACTCTGTGAGATGAATTAACAGAACACAGAGCAGTTTCTCAGAAAGCTTCTTTCCAGTTTTGAACGGAAGATATTTCCTTTTTCACCATAGCCCTCTATGGGCTTCCAAATATCCCTTTGTCAATTCCACAAGAACAACATTAGCGAAAGGCTTCTTGAAGGGAAAGATATAACTCTGTGAGATGAATTAACAGAACACAGAGCAGTTTCTCAGAAAGCTTCTTTCCAGTTTGGAACGGAAGATATTTCCTTTTTCACCATAGCCCTCTATGGGCTTCCAAATATCCCTTTGCCAATTCCACAAGAACAGCCTTAGCGAAAGGATTCCTGAAAAGAAAGATGTAACTCTGTGAGATGAATTAACAGAACACAGAGCAGTTTCTCAGAAAGCATCTTTCCAGTTCTGAACGGAAGATATTTCCTTTTTCACCTTAGCCCTCTATGGGCTTCCAAATATCCCTTTGCCAATTGCCCAAGAACAGCCTTAGCGAAAGGCTTCCTGAAGAGAAAGATGTAACTCTGTGAGATGAATTAACAGAACACAGAGGAGTTCCTCAGAAAGCTTCCTTCCAGTTTTGAACGGAAGATATTTCCTTTTTCACCATAGCCCTCTATGGGCTTCCAAATATCCCTTTGCCAATTACACAAGAACAGCCTTAGCGAAAGGCTTCTTGTAGGGAACGATGTAACTCTGTGAGATGAATTAACAGAACACAGAGCAGTTTCTCAGAAAGCTTCTTTCCAGTTTTGAACGGAAGATATTTCCATTTTCACCATAGCCCTCTATGGGCTTCCAAATATCCCTTTGCCAATTCCACAAGAACAGCCTTAGCGAAAGGTTTCTTGTAGGGAAAGATGTAACTCTGTGAGATGAATTAACAGAACACAGAGCAGTTTCTCAGAAAGCTTCTTTCCAGTTTTGAACGGAAGATATTTCCTTTTTCACCATAGCCCTCTATGGGCTTCCAAATATCCCTTTGGCAATTCCACAAGAACAGCATTAGCGAAAGGCTTCTTGAAGGGAAAGATATAACTCTGTGAGATGAATTAACAGAACACAGAGAAGTTTCTCAGAAAGCTTCTTTCCAGTTTGGAAAGGAAGATATTTCCTTTTTCACCATAGCCCTCTATGGGCTTCCAAATATCCCTTTGCCAATTCCACAAGAACAGTCTTAGCGAAAGGCTTCCTGAAAAGAAAGATGTAACTCTGTGAGATGAATTAACAGAACACAGAGCAGTTTCTCAGAAAGCTTCTTTCCAGTTCTGAACGGAAGATATTTCCTTTTTCACCATAGCCCTCTATGGGCTTCCAAATATCCCTTTGCCATTTCCACAAGAACAGGCTTAGCGAAAGGCTTCTTGAAGGGAAAGATGTAACTCTGTGAGATGAATTAACAGAACACAGAGCAGTTTCTCAGGAAGCTCTTTCCGGTTTTGAACGGAAGATATTTCCTTTTTCACCATAGCCCTCTATGGGCTTCCAAATATCCCTTTGCCAATTCCACAAGAACAGCTTTAGCGAAACGCTTCTTGAAGGGAAAGATGTAACTCTGTGAGATGAATTAACAGAACACAGAGCAGTTTCTCAGAAAGCTTCTTTCCAGTTTTGAACGGAAGATATTTCCTTTTTCACCATAGCCCTCTATGGGCTTCCAAATATCCCTTTGCCAATTCCACAAGAACAGCCTTAGCGAAAGGCTTCTTTAAGGGAAAGATGTAACTCTGTGAGATGAATTAACAGAACACAGAGCAGTTTCTCAGAAAGCTTCTTTCCAGTTTTGAACGGAAGATATTTCCTTTTTCACCATAGCCCTCTATGGGCTTCCAAATATCCCTTTGCGAATTCCACAAGAACAGCCTTAGCGAAAGGCTTCTTTAAGGGAAAGATGGAACTCTGTGAGATGAATTAACAGAACACAGAGCAGTTTCTCAGAAAGCTTCTTTCCAGTTTTGAACGGAAGATATTTCCTTTTTCACCATAGCCCTCTATGGGCTTCCAAATATCCATTTGTCAATTCCACAAGAACAGCTTTAGCGAAAGGCTTCTTGAAGGGAAAGATATAACTCTGTGAGATGAATTAACAGAACACAGAGCAGTTTCTCAGAAAGCTTCTTTCCAGTTTTGAACGGAAGATATTTCCTTTTTCACCATAGCCCTCTATGGGCTTCCAAATATCCCTTTGCCAATTCCACAAGAACAGCCTTAGCGAAAGGATTCCAGAAAAGAAAGATGTAACTCTGTGAGATGAATTAACAGAACAAAGAGCAGTTTCTCAGAAAGCTTCTTTCCAGTTTTGAACGGAAGATATTTCCTTTTTCACCTTAGCCCTCTATGGGCTTCCAAATATCCCTTTGCCAATTCCACAAGAACAGCCTTAGCGAAAGGCTTCTTGAAGGGAAAGATGTAACTCTGTGAGATGAATTAACAGAACACAGAGCAGTTTCTCAGAAAGCTTCTTTCCAGTTTTGAACGGAAGATATTTCCTTTTTCACCATAGCCCTCTATGGGCTTCCAAATATCCCTTTGTCAATTCCACAAGAACAACATTAGCGAAAGGCTTCTTGAAGGGAAAGATATAACTCTGTGAGATGAATTAACAGAACACAGAGCAGTTTCTCAGAAAGCTTCTTTCCAGTTTGGAACGGAAGATATTTCCTTTTTCACCATAGCCCTCTATGGGCTTCCAAATATCCCTTTGCCAATTCCACAAGAACAGCCTTAGCGAAAGGATTCCTGAAAAGAAAGATGTAACTCTGTGAGATGAATTAACAGAACACAGAGCAGTTTCTCAGAAAGCATCTTTCCAGTTCTGAACGGAAGATATTTCCTTTTTCACCTTAGCCCTCTATGGGCTTCCAAATATCCCTTTGCCAATTGCACAAGAACAGCCTTAGCGAAAGGCTTCCTGAAGAGAAAGATGTAACTCTGTGAGATGAATTAACAGAACACAGAGGAGTTCCTCAGAAAGCTTCCTTCCAGTTTTGAACGGAAGATATTTCCTTTTTCACCATAGCCCTCTATGGGCTTCCAAATATCCCTTTGCCAATTACACAAGAACAGCCTTAGCGAAAGGCTTCTTGTAGGGAACGATGTAACTCTGTGAGATGAATTAACAGAACACAGAGCAGTTTCTCAGAAAGCTTCTTTCCAGTTTTGAACGGAAGATATTTCCTTTTTCACCATAGCCCTCTATGGGCTTCCAAATATCCCTTTGCCAATTCCACAAGAACAGCCTTAGCGAAAGGCTTCTTCTAGGGAAAGATGTAACTCTGTGAGATGAATTAACAGAACACAGAGCAGTTTCTCAGAAAGCTTCTTTCCAGTTTTGAACGGAAGATATTTCCTTTTTCACCATAGCCCTCTATGGGCTTCCAAATATCCCTTTGCCAATTCCACAAGAACAGCCTTAGCGAAAGGCTTCCTGAAAAGAAAGATGTAACTCTGTGAGATGAATTAACAGAACACAGAGCAGTTTCTCAGAAAGCTTCTTTCCAGTTTTGAACGGAAGATATTTCCTTTTTCACCATAGCCCTCTATGGGCTTCCAAATATCCCTTTGCCAATTCCACAAGAACAGCCTTAGCGAAAGGCTTCCTGAAAAGAAAGATGTAACTCTGTGAGATGAATTAACAGAACACAGAGCAGTTTCTCAGAAAGCTTCTTTCCAGTTTTGAACGGAAGATATTTCCTTTTTCACCTTAGCCCTCTATGGGCTTCGAAATATCCCTTTGCCAATTCCACAAGAACAGACTTAGCGAAAGGCTTCTTGAAGGGAAAGATGTAACTCTGTGAGATGAATTAACAGAACACAGAGCAGTTTCTCAGAAAGCTTCTTTCCAGTTTTGAACGGAAGATATTTCTTTTTTCACCATAGCCCTCTATGGGTTTCCAAATATCCCTTTGCCAATTCCACAAGAACAGCCTTAGCGAAAGGCTTCTTGAAGGGAAAGATGTAACTCTGTGAGATGAATTAACAGAACACAGAGCAGTTTCTCAGAAAGCTTCTTTCCAGTTTTGAACGGAAGATATTTCCTTTTTCACCTTAGCCCTCTATGGGCTTCCAAATATCCCTTTGCCAATTCCACAAGAACAGCCTTAGCGAAAGGCTTCCTGAAGAGAAAGATGTAACTCTGTGAGATGAATTAACAGAACACAGAGGAGTTCCTCAGAAAGCTTCCTTCCAGTTTTGAACGGAAGATATTTCCTTTTTCACCTTAGAACTCTATGGGTTTCCAAATATCCCTTTGCCAATTCCACAAGAACAGCCTCAGCGAAAGGCTTCTTGAAGGGAAAGATATAACTCTTTGAGATGAATTAGCAGAACACAGAGCAGTTTCTCAGAAAGCTTCTTTCCAGTTTTGAACGGAAGATATTTCCTTTTTCACCATAGCCCTCTATGGGCTTCCAAATATCCCTTTGCCAATTCCACAAGAACAGCCTTAGCGAAAGGCTTCCTGAAGGGAAAGATGTAACTCTGTGAGATAAATTAACAGAACACAGAGCAGTTTCTCAGAAAGCTTCTTTCCAGTTTTGAACGGAAGATATTTCCTTTTTCACCATAGCCCCCTATGGGCTTCCAAATATCCCTTTGCCAAATCCACAAGAAGACCCTTAGCGAAAGGCTTCTTGAAGGGAAAGATGTAACTCTGTGAGATGAATTAACAGAACACAGAGCAGTTTCTCAGAAAGCTTCTTTCCAGTTTTGAACGGAAGATATTTCCTTTTTCACCATAGCCCTCTATGGGCGTCGAAATATCCCTTTGCCAATTCCACAAGAACAGCCTTAGCGAAAGGCTTCTTTAAGGGAAAGATGGAACTCTGTGAGATGAATTAACAGAACACAGAGCAGTTTCTCAGAAAGCTTCTTTCCAGTTTTGAACGGAAGATATTTCCTTTTTCACCATAGCCCTCTATGGGCTTCCAAATATCCATTTGTCAATTCCACAAGAACAGCTTTAGCGAAAGGCTTCTTGAAGGGAAAGATATAACTCTGTGAGATGAATTAACAGAACACAGAGCAGTTTCTCAGAAAGCTTCTTTCCAGTTTTGAACGGAAGATATTTCCTTTTTCACCATAGCCCTCTATGGGCTTCCAAATATCCCTTTGCCAATTCCACAAGAACAGCCTTAGCGAAAGGATTCCAGAAAAGAAAGATGTAACTCTGTGAGATGAATTAACAGAACACAGAGCAGTTTCTCAGAAAGCTTCTTTCCAGTTTTGAACGGAAGATATTTCCTTTTTCACCTTAGCCCTCTATGGGCTTCCAAATATCCCTTTGCCAATTCCACAAGAACAGCCTTAGCGAAAGGCTTCTTGAAGGGAAAGATGTAACTCTGTGAGATGAATTAACAGAACACAGAGCAGTTTCTCAGAAAGCTTCTTTCCAGTTTTGAACGGAAGATATTTCCTTTTTCACCATAGCCCTCTATGGGCTTCCAAATATCCCTTTGTCAATTCCACAAGAACAACATTAGCGAAAGGCTTCTTGAAGGGAAAGATATAACTCTGTGAGATGAATTAACAGAACACAGAGCAGTTTCTCAGAAAGCTTCTTTCCAGTTTGGAACGGAAGATATTTCCTTTTTCACCATAGCCCTCTATGGGCTTCCAAATATCCCTTTGCCAATTCCACAAGAACAGCCTTAGCGAAAGGATTCCTGAAAAGAAAGATGTAACTCTGTGAGATGAATTAACAGAACACAGAGCAGTTTCTCAGAAAGCATCTTTCCAGTTCTGAACGGAAGATATTTCCTTTTTCACCTTAGCCCTCTATGGGCTTCCAAATATCCCTTTGCCAATTGCACAAGAACAGCCTTAGCGAAAGGCTTCCTGAAGAGAAAGATGTAACTCTGTGAGATGAATTAACAGAACACAGAGGAGTTCCTCAGAAAGCTTCCTTCCAGTTTTGAACGGAAGATATTTCCTTTTTCACCATAGCCCTCTATGGGCTTCCAAATATCCCTTTGCCAATTCCACAAGAACAGCCTTAGCGAAAGGCTTCTTGAAGGGAAAGATGTAACTCTCTGAGATGAATTAACAGAACACAGAGCAGTTTCTCAGAAAGCTTCTTTCCAGTTTTTAACGGAAGATATTTCCTTTTTCACCATAGCCCTCTATGGGCTTCCAAATATCCCTTTGCCATTTCCACAAGAACAGGCTTAGCGAAAGGCTTCTTGAAGGGAAAGATGTAACTCTGTGAGATGAATTAACAGAACACAGAGCAGTTTCTCAGGAAGCTCTTTCCGGTTTTGAACGGAAGATATTTCCTTTTTCACCATAGCCCTCTATGGGCTTCCAAATATCCCTTTGCCAATTCCACAAGAACAGCCTTAGCGAAACGCTTCTTGAAGGGAAAGATGTAACTCTGTGAGATGAATTAACAGAACACAGAGCAGTTTCTCAGAAAGCTTCTTTCCAGTTTTGAACGGAAGATATTTCCTTTTTCACCATAGCCCTCTATGGGCTTCCAAATATCCCTTTGCCAATTCCACAAGAACATCCTTAGCGAAAGGCTTCCTGAAAAGAAAGATGTAACTCTGTGAGATGAATTAACAGAACACAGAGAAGTTTCTCAGAAAGCTTCTTTCCAGTTTTGAACGGAAGATATTTCCTTTTTCACCTTAGCCCTCTATGGGCTTCGAAATATCCCTTTGCCAATTCCACAAGAACAGCCTTAGCGAAAGGCTTCTTGAAGGGAAAGATGTAACTCTGTGAGATGAATTAACAGAACACAGAGCAGTTTCTCAGAAAGCTTCTTTCCAGTTTTGAACGGAAGATATTTCTTTTTTCACCATAGCCCTCTATGGGCTTCCAAATATCCCTTTGCCAATTCCACAAGAACAGCCTTAGCGAAAGGCTTCTTGAAGGGAAAGATGTAACTCTGTGAGATGAATTAACAGAACACAGAGCAGTTTCTCAGAAAGCTTCTTTCCAGTTTTGAACGGAAGATATTTCCTTTTTCACCTTAGCCCTCTATGGGCTTCCAAATATCCCTTTGCCAATTCCACAAGAACAGCCTTAGCGAAAGGCTTCCTGAAGAGAAAGATGTAACTCTGTGAGATGAATTAACAGAACACAGAGGAGTTCCTCAGAAAGCTTCCTTCCAGTTTTGAACGGAAGATATTTCCTTTTTCACCTTAGAACTCTATGGGTTTCCAAATATCCCTTTGCCAATTCCACAAGAACAGCCTCAGCGAAAGGCTTCTTGAAGGGAAAGATATAACTCTTTGAGATGAATTAGCAGAACACAGAGCAGTTTCTCAGAAAGCTTCTTTCCAGTTTTGAACGGAAGATATTTCCTTTTTCACCTTAGCCCTCTATGGGCTTCCAAATATCCCTTTGCCAATTCCACAAGAACAGCCTTAGCGAAAGGCTTCTTGAAGGGAAAGATGTAACTCTGTGAGATGAATTAACAGAACACAGAGCAGTTTCTCAGAAAGCTTCTTTCCAGTTTTGAACGGAAGATATTTCCTTTTTCACCATAGCCCTCTATGGGCTTCCAAATATCCCTTTGTCAATTCCACAAGAACAACATTAGCGAAAGGCTTCTTGAAGGGAAAGATATAACTCTGTGAGATGAATTAACAGAACACAGAGCAGTTTCTCAGAAAGCTTCTTTCCAGTTTGGAACGGAAGATATTTCCTTTTTCACCATAGCCCTCTATGGGCTTCCAAATATCCCTTTGCCAATTCCACAAGAACAGCCTTAGCGAAAGGATTCCTGAAAAGAAAGATGTAACTCTGTGAGATGAATTAACAGAACACAGAGCAGTTTCTCAGAAAGCTTCTTTCCAGTTTTGAACGGAAGATATTTCCTTTTTCACCTTAGCCCTCTATGGGCTTCCAAATATCCCTTTGCCAATTGCACAAGAACAGCCTTAGCGAAAGGCTTCCTGAAGAGAAAGATGTAACTCTGTGAGATGAATTAACAGAACACAGAGGAGTTCCTCAGAAAGCTTCCTTCCAGTTTTGAACGGAAGATATTTCCTTTTTCACCATAGCCCTCTATGGGCTTCCAAATATCCCTTTGCCAATTACACAAGAACAGCCTTAGCGAAAGGCTTCTTGTAGGGAACGATGTAACTCTGTGAGATAAATTAACAGAACACAGAGCAGTTTCTCAGAAAGCTTCTTTCCAGTTTTGAACGGAAGATATTTCCTTTTTCACCATAGCCCTCTATGGGCTTCCAAATATCCCTTTGCCAATTCCACAAGAACAGCCTTAGCGAAAGGCTTCTTGAAGGGAAAGATGTAACTCTGTGAGATGAATTAACAGAACACAGAGCAGTTTCTCAGAAAGCTTCTTTCCAGTTATGAACGGAAGATATTTCCTTTTTCACCACAGCCTTCTATGGGCTTCCAAATATCCCTTTGCCAATTCCACAAGAACAGCGTTAGCGAAAGTCTTCCTGAAAAGAAAGATGTAACTCTGTGCGATGAATTAACAGAACACAGAGCAGTTTCTCAGAAAGCTTCTTTCCAGTTTTGAACGGAAGATATTTCCTTTTTCACCATAGCCCTCTATGGGCTTCCAAATATCCCCTTGCCAATTCCACAAGAACAGCCTTAGCGAAAGGCTTCTTGAAGGGAAAGATGTAACTCTGTGAGATGAATTAACAGAACACAGAGCAGTTTCTCAGAAAGCTTCTTTCCAGTTTTTAACGGAAGATATTTCCTTTTTCACCATAGCCCTCTATGGGCTTCCAAATATCCCTTTGCCATTTCCACAAGAACAGGCTTAGCGAAAGGCTTCTTGAAGGGAAAGATGTAACTCTGTGAGATGAATTAACAGAACACAGAGCAGTTTCTCAGGAAGCTTCTTTCCGGTTTTGAACGGAAGATATTTCCTTTTTCACCATAGCCCTCTATGGGCTTCCAAATATCCCTTTGCCAATTCCGCAAGAACAGCCTTAGCGAAACGCTTCTTGAAGGGAAAGATGTAACTCTGTGAGATGAATTAACAGAACACAGCAGTTTCTCAGAAAGCTTCTTTCCAGTTTTGAACGGAAGATATTTCCTTTTTCACCATAGCCCTCTATGGGCTTCCAAATATCCCTTTGCCAATTCCACAAGAACAGCCTTAGCGAAAGGCTTCCTGAAAAGAAAGATGTAACTCTGTGAGATGAATTAACAGAACACAGAGCAGTTTCTCAGAAAGCTTCTTTCTAGTTTTGAACGGAAGATATTTCCTTTTTCACCTTAGCCCTCTATGGGCTTCGAAATATCCCTTTGCCAATTCCACAAGAACAGCCTTAGCGAAAGGCTTCTTGAAGGGAAAGATGTAACTCTGTGAGATGAATTAACAGAACACAGAGCAGTTTCTCAGAAAGCTTCTTTCCAGTTTTGAACGGAAGATATTTCCTTTTTCACCACAGCCCTCTATGGGCTTCCAAATATCCCTTTGCCAATTCCACAAGAACAGCCTTAGCGAAAGGCTTCTTGAAGGGAAAGATGTAACTCTGTGAGATGAATTAACAGAACACAGAGCAGTTACTCAGAAAGCTTCTTTCCAGTTTTGAACGGAAGATATTTCCTTTTTCACCATAGCCCTCTATGGGCTTCCAAATATCCCTTTGGCAATTCCACAAGAACAGCATTAGCGAAAGGCTTCTTGAAGGGAAAGATATAACTCTGTGAGATGAATTAACAGAACACAGAGAAGTTTCTCAGAAAGCTTCTTTCCAGTTTGGAAAGGAAGATATTTCCTTTTTCACCATAGCCCTCTATGGGCTTCCAAATATCCCTTTGCCAATTCCACAAGAACAGTCTTAGAGAAAGGCTTCCTGAAAAGAAAGATGTAACTCTGTGAGATGAATTAACAGAACACAGAGCAGTTTCTCAGAAAGCTTCTTTCCAGTTCTGAACGGAAGATATTTCCTTTTTCACCATAGCCCTCTATGGGCTTCCAAATATCCCTTTGCCATTTCCACAAGAACAGGCTTAGCGAAAGGCTTCTTGAAGGGAAAGATGTAACTCTGTGAGATGAATTAACAGAACACAGAGCAGTTTCTCAGGAAGCTCTTTCCAGTTTTGAACGGAAGATATTTCTTTTTTCACCATAGCCCTCTATGGGCTTCCAAATATCCCTTTGCCAATTCCACAAGAACAGCTTTAGCGAAAGGCTTCCTGAAGAGAAAGATGTAACTCTGTGAGATGAATTAACAGAACACAGAGGAGTTCCTCAGAAAGCTTCCTTCCAGTTTTGAACGGAAGATATTTCCTTTTTCACCTTAGAACTCTATGGGTTTCCAAATATCCCTTTGCCAATTCCACAAGAACAGCCTCAGCGAAAGGCTTCTTGAAGGGAAAGATATAACTCTTTGAGATGAATTAGCAGAACACAGAGCAGTTTCTCAGAAAGCTTCTTTCCAGTTTTGAACGGAAGATATTTCCTTTTTCACCTTAGCCCTCTATGGGCTTCCAAATATCCCTTTGCCAATTGCACAAGAACAGCCTTAGCGAAAGGCTTCCTGAAGAGAAAGATGTAACTCTGTGAGATGAATTAACAGAACACAGAGGAGTTCCTCAGAAAGCTTCCTTCCAGTTTTGAACGGAAGATATTTCCTTTTTCACCATAGCCCTCTATGGGCTTCCAAATATCCCTTTGCCAATTACACAAGAACAGCCTTAGCGAAAGGCTTCTTGTAGGGAACGATGTAACTCTGTGAGATAAATTAACAGAACACACAGCAGTTTCTCAGAAAGCTTCTTTCCAGTTTTGAACGGAAGATATTTCCTTTTTCACCATAGCCCTCTATGGGCTTCCAAATATCCCTTTGCCAATTCCACAAGAACAGCCTTAGCGAAAGGCTTCTTGAAGGGAAAGATGTAACTCTGTGAGATGAATTAACAGAACACAGAGCAGTTTCTCAGAAAGCTTCTTTCCAGTTATGAACGGAAGATATTTCCTTTTTCACCACAGCCTTCTATGGGCTTCCAAATATCCCTTTGCCAATTCCACAAGAACAGCGTTAGCGAAAGTCTTCCTGAAAAGAAAGATGTAACTCTGTGCGATGAATTAACAGAACACAGAGCAGTTTCTCAGAAAGCTTCTTTCCAGTTTTGAACGGAAGATATTTCCTTTTTCACCATAGCCCTCTATGGGCTTCCAAATATCCCCTTGCCAATTCCACAAGAACAGCCTTAGCGAAAGGCTTCTTGAAGGGAAAGATGTAACTCTGTGAGATGAATTAACAGAACACAGAGCAGTTTCTCAGAAAGCTTCTTTCCAGTTTTTAACGGAAGATATTTCCTTTTTCACCATAGCCCTCTATGGGCTTCCAAATATCCCTTTGCCAATTCCGCAAGAACAGCCTTAGCGAAACGCTTCTTGAAGGGAAAGATGTAACTCTGTGAGATGAATTAACAGAACACAGAGCAGTTTCTCAGAAAGCTTCTTTCCAGTTTTGAACGGAAGATATTTCCTTTTTCACCATAGCCCTCTATGGGCTTCCAAATATCCCTTTGCCAATTCCACAAGAACAGCCTTAGCGAAAGGCTTCCTGAAAAGAAAGATGTAACTCTGTGAGATGAATTAACAGAACACAGAGCAGTTTCTCAGAAAGCTTCTTTCCAGTTTTGAACGGAAGATATTTCCTTTTTCACCTTAGCCCTCTATGGGCTTCGAAATATCCCTTTGCCAATTCCGCAAGAACAGCCTTAGCGAAAGGCTTCTTGAAGGGAAAGATGTAACTCTGTGAGATGAATTAACAGAACACAGAGCAGTTTCTCAGAAAGCTTCTTTCCAGTTTTGAACGGAAGATATTTCCTTTTTCACCACAGCCCTCTATGGGCTTCCAAATATCCCTTTGCCAATTCCACAAGAACAGCCTTAGCGAAAGGCTTCTTGAAGGGAAAGATGTAACTCTGTGAGATGAATTAACAGAACACAGAGCAGTTTCTCAGAAAGCTTCTTTCCAGTTTTGAACGGAAGATATTTCCTTTTTCACCATAGCCCTCTATGGGCTTCCAAATATCCCTTTGGCAATTCCACAAGAACAGCATTAGCGAAAGGCTTCTTGAAGGGAAAGATATAACTCTGTGAGATGAATTAACAGAACACAGAGAAGTTTCTCAGAAAGCTTCTTTCCAGTTTGGAAAGGAAGATATTTCCTTTTTCACCATAGCCCTCTATGGGCTTCCAAATATCCCTTTGCCAATTCCACAAGAACAGTCTTAGCGAAAGGCTTCCTGAAAAGAAAGATGTAACTCTGTGAGATGAATTAACAGAACACAGAGCAGTTTCTCAGAAAGCTTCTTTCCAGTTCTGAACGGAAGATATTTCCTTTTTCACCATAGCCCTCTATGGGCTTCCAAATATCCCTTTGCCATTTCCACAAGAACAGGCTTAGCGAAAGGCTTCTTGAAGGGAAAGATGTAACTCTGTGAGATGAATTAACAGAACACAGAGCAGTTTCTCAGGAAGCTCTTTCCAGTTTTGAACGGAAGATATTTCTTTTTTCACCATAGCCCTCTATGGGCTTCCAAATATCCCTTTGCCAATTCCACAAGAACAGCCTTAGCGAAAGGCTTCCTGAAGAGAAAGATGTAACTCTGTGAGATGAATTAACAGAACACAGAGGAGTTCCTCAGAAAGCTTCCTTCCAGTTTTGAACGGAAGATATTTCCTTTTTCACCTTAGAACTCTATGGGTTTCCAAATATCCCTTTGCCAATTCCACAAGAACAGCCTCAGCGAAAGGCTTCTTGAAGGGAAAGATATAACTCTTTGAGATGAATTAGCAGAACACAGAGCAGTTTCTCAGAAAGCTTCTTTCCAGTTTTGAACGGAAGATATTTCCTTTTTCACCATAGCCCTCTATGGGCTTCCAAATATCCCTTTGCCAATTCCACAAGAACAGCCTTAGCGAAAGGCTTCCTGAAGGGAAAGATGTAACTCTGTGAGATAAATTAACAGAACACAGAGCAGTTTCTCAGAAAGCTTCTTTCCAGTTTTGATCGGAAGATATTTCCTTTTTCACCATAGCCCCCTATGGGCTTCCAAATATCCCTTTGCCAAATCCACAAGAATACCCTTAGCGAAAGGCTTCTTGAAGGGAAAGATGTAACTCTGTGAGATGAATTAACAGAACACAGAGCAGTTTCTCAGAAAGCTTCTTTCCAGTTTTGAACGGAAGATATTTCCTTTTTCACCATAGCCCTCTATGGGCTTCCAAATATCCCTTTGCCATTTCCACAAGAACAGGCTTAGCGAAAGGCTTCTTGAAGGGAAAGATGTAACTCTGTGAGATGAATTAACAGAACACAGAGCAGTTTCTCAGGAAGCTCTTTCCGGTTTTTAACGGAAGATATTTCCTTTTTCACCATAGCCCTCTATGGGCTTCCAAATATCCCTTTGCCAATTCCACAAGAACAGCCTTAGCGAAACGCTTCTTGAAGGGAAAGATGTAACTCTGTGAGATGAATTAACAGAACACAGAGCAGTTTCTCAGAAAGCTTCTTTCCAGTTTTGAACGGAAGATATTTCCTTTTTCACCATAGCCCTCTATGGGCTTCCAAATATCCCTTTGCCAATTCCACAAGAACAGCCTTAGCGAAAGGCTTCCTGAAAAGAAAGATGTAACTCTGTGAGATGAATTAACAGAACACAGAGCAGTTTCTCAGAAAGCTTCTTTCCAGTTTTGAACGGAAGATATTTCCTTTTTCACCATAGCCCTCTATGGGCTTCCAAATATCCCTTTGCCAATTCCACAAGAACAGCCTTAGCGAAAGGCTTCCTGAAAAGAAAGATGTAACTCTGTGAGATGAATTAACAGAACACAGAGCAGTTTCTCAGAAAGCTTCTTTCCAGTTTTGAACGGAAGATATTTCCTTTTTCACCTTAGCCCTCTATGGGCTTCGAAATATCCCTTTGCCAATTCCACAAGAACAGACTTAGCGAAAGGCTTCTTGAAGGGAAAGATGTAACTCTGTGAGATGAATTAACAGAACACAGAGCAGTTTCTCAGAAAGCTTCTTTCCAGTTTTGAACGGAAGATATTTCTTTTTTCACCATAGCCCTCTATGGGTTTCCAAATATCCCTTTGCCAATTCCACAAGAACAGCCTTAGCGAAAGGCTTCTTGAAGGGAAAGATGTAACTCTGTGAGATGAATTAACAGAACACAGAGCAGTTTCTCAGAAAGCTTCTTTCCAGTTTTGAACGGAAGATATTTCCTTTTTCACCTTAGCCCTCTATGGGCTTCCAAATATCCCTTTGCCAATTCCACAAGAACAGCCTTAGCGAAAGGCTTCCTGAAGAGAAAGATGTAACTCTGTGAGATGAATTAACAGAACACAGAGGAGTTCCTCAGAAAGCTTCCTTCCAGTTTTGAACGGAAGATATTTCCTTTTTCACCTTAGAACTCTATGGGTTTCCAAATATCCCTTTGCCAATTCCACAAGAACAGCCTCAGCGAAAGGCTTCTTGAAGGGAAAGATATAACTCTTTGAGATGAATTAGCAGAACACAGAGCAGTTTCTCAGAAAGCTTCTTTCCAGTATTGAACGGAAGATATTTCCTTTTTCACCATAGCCCTCTATGGGCTTCCAAATATCCCTTTGCCAATTCCACAAGAACAGCCTTAGCGAAAGGCTTCCTGAAGGGAAAGATGTAACTCTGTGAGATAAATTAACAGAACACAGAGCAGTTTCTCAGAAAGCTTCTTTCCAGTTTTGAACGGAAGATATTTCCTTTTTCACCATAGCCCCCTATGGGCTTCCAAATATCCCTTTGCCAAATCCACAAGAAGACCCTTAGCGAAAGGCTTCTTGAAGGGAAAGATGTAACTCTGTGAGATGAATTAACAGAACACAGAGCAGTTTCTCAGAAAGCTTCTTTCCAGTTTTGAACGGAAGATATTTCCTTTTTCACCGTAGCCCTCTATGGGCTTCCAAATATCCCTTTGCGAATTCCACAAGAACAGCCTTAGCGAAAGGCTTCTTTAAGGGAAAGATGGAACTCTGTGAGATGAATTAACAGAACACAGAGCAGTTTCTCAGAAAGCTTCTTTCCAGTTTTGAACGGAAGATATTTCCTTTTTCACCATAGCACTCTATGGGCTTCCAAATATCCATTTGTCAATTCCACAAGAACAGCTTTAGCGAAAGGCTTCTTGAAGGGAAAGATATAACTCTGTGAGATGAATTAACAGAACACAGAGCAGTTTCTCAGAAAGCTTCTTTCCAGTTTTGAACGGAAGATATTTCCTTTTTCACCATAGCCCTCTATGGGCTTCCAAATATCCCTTTGCCAATTCCACAAGAACAGCCTTAGCGAAAGGATTCCAGAAAAGAAAGATGTAACTCTGTGAGATGAATTAACAGAACAAAGAGCAGTTTCTCAGAAAGCTTCTTTCCAGTTTTGAACGGAAGATATTTCCTTTTTCACCTTAGCCCTCTATGGGCTTCCAAATATCCCTTTGCCAATTCCACAAGAACAGCCTTAGCGAAAGGCTTCTTGAAGGGAAAGATGTAACTCTGTGAGATGAATTAACAGAACACAGAGCAGTTTCTCAGAAAGCTTCTTTCCAGTTTTGAACGGAAGATATTTCCTTTTTCACCATAGCCCTCTATGGGCTTCCAAATATCCCTTTGTCAATTCCACAAGAACAACATTAGCGAAAGGCTTCTTGAAGGGAAAGATATAACTCTGTGAGATGAATTAACAGAACACAGAGCAGTTTCTCAGAAAGCTTCTTTCCAGTTTGGAACGGAAGATATTTCCTTTTTCACCATAGCCCTCTATGGGCTTCCAAATATCCCTTTGCCAATTCCACAAGAACAGCCTTAGCGAAAGGATTCCTGAAAAGAAAGATGTAACTCTGTGAGATGAATTAACAGAACACAGAGCAGTTTCTCAGAAAGCATCTTTCCAGTTCTGAACGGAAGATATTTCCTTTTTCACCTTAGCCCTCTACGGGCTTCCAAATATCCCTTTGCCAATTGCACAAGAACAGCCTTAGCGAAAGGCTTCCTGAAGAGAAAGATGTAACTCTGTGAGATGAATTAACAGAACACAGAGGAGTTCCTCAGAAAGCTTCCTTCCAGTTTTGAACGGAAGATATTTCCTTTTTCACCATAGCCCTCTATGGGCTTCCAAATATCCCTTTGCCAATTACACAAGAACAGCCTTAGCGAAAGTCTTCTTGTAGGGAACGATGTAACTCTGTGAGATGAATTAACAGAACACAGAGCAGTTTCTCAGAAAGCTTCTTTCCAGTTTTGAACGGAAGATATTTCCTTTTTCACCATAGCCCTCTATGGGCTTCCAAATATCCCTTTGCCAATTCCACAAGAACAGCCTTAGCGAAAGGCTTCTTCTAGGGAAAGATGTAACTCTGTGAGATGAATTAACAGAACACAGAGCAGTTTCTCAGAAAGCTTCTTTCCAGTTTTGAACGGAAGATATTTCCTTTTTCACCATAGCCCTCTATGGGCTTCCAAATATCCCTTTGCCAATTCCACAAGAACAGCCTTAGCGAAAGGCTTCCTGAAAAGAAAGATGTAACTCTGTGAGATGAATTAACAGAACACAGAGCAGTTTCTCAGAAAGCTTCTTTCCAGTTTTGAACGGAAGATATTTCCTTTTTCACCATAGCCCTCTATGGGCTTCCAAATATCCCTTTGCCAATTCCACAAGAACAGCCTTAGCGAAAGGCTTCCTGAAAAGAAAGATGTAACTCTGTGAGATGAATTAACAGAACACAGAGCAGTTTCTCAGAAAGCTTCTTTCCAGTTTTGAACGGAAGATATTTCCTTTTTCACCTTAGCCCTCTATGGGCTTCGAAATATCCCTTTGCCAATTCCACAAGAACAGACTTAGCGAAAGGCTTCTTGAAGGGAAAGATGTAACTCTGTGAGATGAATTAACAGAACACAGAGCAGTTTCTCAGAAAGCTTCTTTCCAGTTTTGAACGGAAGATATTTCTTTTTTCACCATAGCCCTCTATGGGTTTCCAAATATCCCTTTGCCAATTCCACAAGAACAGCCTTAGCGAAAGGCTTCTTGAAGGGAAAGATGTAACTCTGTGAGATGAATTAACAGAACACAGAGCAGTTTCTCAGAAAGCTTCTTTCCAGTTTTGAACGGAAGATATTTCCTTTTTCACCTTAGCCCTCTATGGGCTTCCAAATATCCCTTTGCCAATTCCACAAGAACAGCCTTAGCGAAAGGCTTCCTGAAGAGAAAGATGTAACTCTGTGAGATGAATTAACAGAACACAGAGGAGTTCCTCAGAAAGCTTCCTTCCAGTTTTGAACGGAAGATATTTCCTTTTTCACCTTAGAACTCTATGGGTTTCCAAATATCCCTTTGCCAATTCCACAAGAACAGCCTCAGCGAAAGGCTTCTTGAAGGGAAAGATATAACTCTTTGAGATGAATTAGCAGAACACAGAGCAGTTTCTCAGAAAGCTTCTTTCCAGTTTTGAACGGAAGATATTTCCTTTTTCACCATAGCCCTCTATGGGCTTCCAAATATCCCTTTGCCAATTCCACAAGAACAGCCTTAGCGAAAGGATTCCTGAAAAGAAAGATGTAACTCTGTGAGATGAATTAACAGAACACAGAGCAGTTTCTCAGAAAGCATCTTTCCAGTTCTGAACGGAAGATATTTCCTTTTTCACCTTAGCCCTCTATGGGCTTCCAAATATCCCTTTGCCAATTGCACAAGAACAGCCTTAGCGAAAGGCTTCCTGAAGAGAAAGATGTAACTCTGTGAGATGAATTAACAGAACACAGAGGAGTTCCTCAGAAAGCTTCCTTCCAGTTTTGAACGGAAGATATTTCCTTTTTCACCATAGCCCTCTATGGGCTTCCAAATATCCCTTTGCCAATTACACAAGAACAGCCTTAGCGAAAGGCTTCTTGTAGGGAACGATGTAACTCTGTGAGATGAATTAACAGAACACAGAGCAGTTTCTCAGAAAGCTTCTTTCCAGTTTTGAACGGAAGATATTTCCTTTTTCACCATAGCCCTCTATGGGCTTCCAAATATCCCTTTGCCAATTCCACAAGAACAGCCTTAGCGAAAGGCTTCTTGTAGGGAAAGATGTAACTCTGTGAGATGAATTAACAGAACACAGAGCAGTTTCTCAGAAAGCTTCTTTCCAGTTTTGAACGGAAGATATTTCCTTTTTCACCATAGCCCTCTATGGGCTTCCAAATATCCCTTTGGCAATACCACAAGAACAGCATTAGCGAAAGGCTTCTTGAAGGGAAAGATATAACTCTGTGAGATGAATTAACAGAACACAGAGAAGTTTCTCAGAAAGCTTCTTTCCAGTTTGGAAAGGAAGATATTTCCTTTTTCACCATAGCCCTCTATGGGCTTCCAAATATCCCTTTGCCAATTCCACAAGAACAGTCTTAGCGAAAGGCTTCCTGAAAAGAAAGATGTAACTCTGTGAGATGAATTAACAGAACACAGAGCAGTTTCTCAGAAAGCTTCTTTCCAGTTCTGAACGGAAGATATTTCCTTTTTCACCATAGCCCTCTATGGGCTTCCAAATATCCCTTTGCCATTTCCACAAGAACAGGCTTAGCGAAAGGCTTCTTGAAGGGAAAGATGTAACTCTGTGAGATGAATTAACAGAACACAGAGCAGTTTCTCAGGAAGCTCTTTCCGGTTTTGAACGGAAGATATTTCCTTTTTCACCATAGCCCTCTATGGGCTTCCAAATATCCCTTTGCCAATTCCACAAGAACAGCTTTAGCGAAACGCTTCTTGAAGGGAAAGATGTAACTCTGTGAGATGAATTAACAGAACACAGAGCAGTTTCTCAGAAAGCTTCTTTCCAGTTTTGAACGGAAGATATTTCCTTTTTCACCATAGCCCTCTATGGGCTTCCAAATATCCCTTTGCCAATTCCACAAGAACAGCCTTAGCGAAAGGCTTCCTGAAAAGAAAGATGTAACTCTGTGAGATGAATTAACAGAACACAGAGCAGTTTCTCAGAAAGCTTCTTTCCAGTTTTGAACGGAAGATATTTCCTTTTTCACCATAGCCCTCTATGGGCTTCCAAATATCCCTTTGCGAATTCCACAAGAACAGCCTTAGCGAAAGGCTTCTTTAAGGGAAAGATGGAACTCTGTGAGATGAATTAACAGAACACAGAGCAGTTTCTCAGAAAGCTTCTTTCCAGTTTTGAACGGAAGATATTTCCTTTTTCACCATAGCCCTCTATGGGCTTCCAAATATCCATTTGTCAATTCCACAAGAACAGCTTTAGCGAAAGGCTTCTTGAAGGGAAAGATATAACTCTGTGAGATGAATTAACAGAACACAGAGCAGTTTCTCAGAAAGCTTCTTTCCAGTTTTGAACGGAAGATATTTCCTTTTTCACCATAGCCCTCTATGGGCTTCCAAATATCCCTTTGCCAATTCCACAAGAACAGCCTTAGCGAAAGGATTCCAGAAAAGAAAGATGTAACTCTGTGAGATGAATTAACAGAACAAAGAGCAGTTTCTCAGAAAGCTTCTTTCCAGTTTTGAACGGAAGATATTTCCTTTTTCACCTTAGCCCTCTATGGGCTTCCAAATATCCCTTTGCCAATTCCACAAGAACAGCCTTAGCGAAAGGCTTCTTGAAGGGAAAGATGTAACTCTGTGAGATGAATTAACAGAACACAGAGCAGTTTCTCAGAAAGCTTCTTTCCAGTTTTGAACGGAAGATATTTCCTTTTTCACCATAGCCCTCTATGGGCTTCCAAATATCCCTTTGTCAATTCCACAAGAACAACATTAGCGAAAGGCTTCTTGAAGGGAAAGATATAACTCTGTGAGATGAATTAACAGAACACAGAGCAGTTTCTCAGAAAGCTTCTTTCCAGTTTGGAACGGAAGATATTTCCTTTTTCACCATAGCCCTCTATGGGCTTCCAAATATCCCTTTGCCAATTCCACAAGAACAGCCTTAGCGAAAGGATTCCTGAAAAGAAAGATGTAACTCTGTGAGATGAATTAACAGAACACAGAGCAGTTTCTCAGAAAGCATCTTTCCAGTTCTGAACGGAAGATATTTCCTTTTTCACCTTAGCCCTCTATGGGCTTCCAAATATCCCTTTGCCAATTGCACAAGAACAGCCTTAGCGAAAGGCTTCCTGAAGAGAAAGATGTAACTCTGTGAGATGAATTAACAGAACACAGAGGAGTTCCTCAGAAAGCTTCCTTCCAGTTTTGAACGGAAGATATTTCCTTTTTCACCATAGCCCTCTATGGGCTTCCAAATATCCCTTTGCCAATTACACAAGAACAGCCTTAGCGAAAGGCTTCTTGTAGGGAACGATGTAACTCTGTGAGATGAATTAACAGAACACAGAGCAGTTTCTCAGAAAGCTTCTTTCCAGTTTTGAACGGAAGATATTTCCTTTTTCACCATAGCCCTCTATGGGCTTCCAAATATCCCTTTGCCAATTCCACAAGAACAGCCTTAGCGAAAGGCTTCTTCTAGGGAAAGATGTAACTCTGTGAGATGAATTAACAGAACACAGAGCAGTTTCTCAGAAAGCTTCTTTCCAGTTTTGAACGGAAGATATTTCCTTTTTCACCATAGCCCTCTATGGGCTTCCAAATATCCCTTTGCCAATTCCACAAGAACAGCCTTAGCGAAAGGCTTCCTGAAAAGAAAGATGTAACTCTGTGAGATGAATTAACAGAACACAGAGCAGTTTCTCAGAAAGCTTCTTTCCAGTTTTGAACGGAAGATATTTCCTTTTTCACCATAGCCCTCTATGGGCTTCCAAATATCCCTTTGCCAATTCCACAAGAACAGCCTTAGCGAAAGGCTTCCTGAAAAGAAAGATGTAACTCTGTGAGATGAATTAACAGAACACAGAGCAGTTTCTCAGAAAGCTTCTTTCCAGTTTTGAACGGAAGATATTTCCTTTTTCACCTTAGCCCTCTATGGGCTTCGAAATATCCCTTTGCCAATTCCACAAGAACAGACTTAGCGAAAGGCTTCTTGAAGGGAAAGATGTAACTCTGTGAGATGAATTAACAGAACACAGAGCAGTTTCTCAGAAAGCTTCTTTCCAGTTTTGAACGGAAGATATTTCTTTTTTCACCATAGCCCTCTATGGGTTTCCAAATATCCCTTTGCCAATTCCACAAGAACAGCCTTAGCGAAAGGCTTCTTGAAGGGAAAGATGTAACTCTGTGAGATGAATTAACAGAACACAGAGCAGTTTCTCAGAAAGCTTCTTTCCAGTTTTGAACGGAAGATATTTCCTTTTTCACCTTAGCCCTCTATGGGCTTCCAAATATCCCTTTGCCAATTCCACAAGAACAGCCTTAGCGAAAGGCTTCCTGAAGAGAAAGATGTAACTCTGTGAGATGAATTAACAGAACACAGAGGAGTTCCTCAGAAAGCTTCCTTCCAGTTTTGAACGGAAGATATTTCCTTTTTCACCTTAGAACTCTATGGGTTTCCAAATATCCCTTTGCCAATTCCACAAGAACAGCCTCAGCGAAAGGCTTCTTGAAGGGAAAGATATAACTCTTTGAGATGAATTAGCAGAACACAGAGCAGTTTCTCAGAAAGCTTCTTTCCAGTTTTGAACGGAAGATATTTCCTTTTTCACCATAGCCCTCTATGGGCTTCCAAATATCCCTTTGCCAATTCCACAAGAACAGCCTTAGCGAAAGGCTTCCTGAAGGGAAAGATGTAACTCTGTGAGATAAATTAACAGAACACAGAGCAGTTTCTCAGAAAGCTTCTTTCCAGTTTTGAACGGAAGATATTTCCTTTTTCACCATAGCCCCCTATGGGCTTCCAAATATCCCTTTGCCAAATCCACAAGAAGACCCTTAGCGAAAGGCTTCTTGAAGGGAAAGATGTAACTCTGTGAGATGAATTAACAGAACACAGAGCAGTTTCTCAGAAAGCTTCTTTCCAGTTTTGAACGGAAGATATTTCCTTTTTCACCATAGCCCTCTATGGGCGTCCAAATATCCCTTTGCCAATTCCACAAGAACAGCCTTAGCGAAAGGCTTCTTTAAGGGAAAGATGGAACTCTGTGAGATGAATTAACAGAACACAGAGCAGTTTCTCAGAAAGCTTCTTTCCAGTTTTGAACGGAAGATATTTCCTTTTTCACCATAGCCCTCTATGGGCTTCCAAATATCCATTTGTCAATTCCACAAGAACAGCTTTAGCGAAAGGCTTCTTGAAGGGAAAGATATAACTCTGTGAGATGAATTAACAGAACACAGAGCAGTTTCTCAGAAAGCTTCTTTCCAGTTTTGAACGGAAGATATTTCCTTTTTCACCATAGCCCTCTATGGGCTTCCAAATATCCCTTTGCCAATTCCACAAGAACAGCCTTAGCGAAAGGATTCCAGAAAAGAAAGATGTAACTCTGTGAGATGAATTAACAGAACACAGAGCAGTTTCTCAGAAAGCTTCTTTCCAGTTTTGAACGGAAGATATTTCCTTTTTCACCTTAGCCCTCTATGGGCTTCCAAATATCCCTTTGCCAATTCCACAAGAACAGCCTTAGCGAAAGGCTTCTTGAAGGGAAAGATGTAACTCTGTGAGATGAATTAACAGAACACAGAGCAGTTTCTCAGAAAGCTTCTTTCCAGTTTTGAACGGAAGATATTTCCTTTTTCACCATAGCCCTCTATGGGCTTCCAAATATCCCTTTGTCAATTCCACAAGAACAACATTAGCGAAAGGCTTCTTGAAGGGAAAGATATAACTCTGTGAGATGAATTAACAGAACACAGAGCAGTTTCTCAGAAAGCTTCTTTCCAGTTTGGAACGGAAGATATTTCCTTTTTCACCATAGCCCTCTATGGGCTTCCAAATATCCCTTTGCCAATTCCACAAGAACAGCCTTAGCGAAAGGATTCCTGAAAAGAAAGATGTAACTCTGTGAGATGAATTAACAGAACACAGAGCAGTTTCTCAGAAAGCATCTTTCCAGTTCTGAACGGAAGATATTTCCTTTTTCACCTTAGCCCTCTATGGGCTTCCAAATATCCCTTTGCCAATTGCACAAGAACAGCCTTAGCGAAAGGCTTCCTGAAGAGAAAGATGTAACTCTGTGAGATGAATTAACAGAACACAGAGGAGTTCCTCAGAAAGCTTCCTTCCAGTTTTGAACGGAAGATATTTCCTTTTTCACCATAGCCCTCTATGGGCTTCCAAATATCCCTTTGCCAATTACACAAGAACAGCCTTAGCGAAAGGCTTCTTGTAGGGAACGATGTAACTCTGTGAGATGAATTAACAGAACACAGAGCAGTTTCTCAGAAAGCTTCTTTCCAGTTTTGAACGGAAGATATTTCCTTTTTCACCATAGCCCTCTATGGGCTTCCAAATATCCCTTTGCCAATTCCACAAGAACAGCCTTAGCGAAAGGCTTCTTGTAGGGAAAGATGTAACTCTGTGAGATGAATTAACAGAACACAGAGCAGTTTCTCAGAAAGCTTCTTTCCAGTTTTGAACGGAAGATATTTCCTTTTTCACCATAGCCCTCTATGGGCTTCCAAATATCCCTTTGGCAATTCCACAAGAACAGCATTAGCGAAAGGCTTCTTGAAGGGAAAGATATAACTCTGTGAGATGAATTAACAGAACACAGAGAAGTTTCTCAGAAAGCTTCTTTCCAGTTTGGAAAGGAAGATATTTCCTTTTTCACCATAGCCCTCTATGGGCTTCCAAATATCCCTTTGCCAATTCCACAAGAACAGTCTTAGCGAAAGGCTTCCTGAAAAGAAAGATGTAACTCTGTGAGATGAATTAACAGAACACAGAGCAGTTTCTCAGAAAGCTTCTTTCCAGTTCTGAACGGAAGATATTTCCTTTTTCACCATAGCCCTCTATGGGCTTCCAAATATCCCTTTGCCATTTCCACAAGAACAGGCTTAGCGAAAGGCTTCTTGAAGGGAAAGATGTAACTCTGTGAGATGAATTAACAGAACACAGAGCAGTTTCTCAGGAAGCTCTTTCCGGTTTTGAACGGAAGATATTTCCTTTTTCACCATAGCCCTCTATGGGCTTCCAAATATCCCTTTGCCAATTCCACAAGAACAGCTTTAGCGAAACGCTTCTTGAAGGGAAAGATGTAACTCTGTGAGATGAATTAACAGAACACAGAGCAGTTTCTCAGAAAGCTTCTTTCCAGTTTTGAACGGAAGATATTTCCTTTTTCACCATAGCCCTCTATGGGCTTCCAAATATCCCTTTGCCAATTCCACAAGAACAGCCTTAGCGAAAGGCTTCCTGAAAAGAAAGATGTAACTCTGTGAGATGAATTAACAGAACACAGAGCAGTTTCTCAGAAAGCTTCTTTCCAGTTTTGAACGGAAGATATTTCCTTTTTCACCTTAGCCCTCTATGGGCTTCCAAATATCCCTTTGCCAATTCCACAAGAACAGCCTTAGCGAAAGGCTTCCTGAAAAGAAAGATGTAACTCTGTGAGATGAATTAACAGAACACAGAGCAGTTTCTCAGAAAGCTTCTTTGCAGTTTTGAACGGAAGATATTTCCTTTTTCACCATAGCCCTCTATGGGCTTCCAAATATCCCTTTGCCAATTCCACAAGAACAGCCTTAGCGAAAGGCTTCCTGAAAAGAAAGATGTAACTCTGTGAGATGAATTAACAGAACACAGAGCAGTTTCTCAGAAAGCTTCTTTCCAGTTTTGAACGGAAGATATTTCCTTTTTCACCTTAGCCCTCTATGGGCTTCGAAATATCCCTTTGCCAATTCCACAAGAACAGACTTAGCGAAAGGCTTCTTGAAGGGAAAGATGTAACTCTGTGAGATGAATTAACAGAACACAGAGCAGTTTCTCAGAAAGCTTCTTTCCAGTTTTGAACGGAAGATATTTCTTTTTTCACCATAGCCCTCTATGGGTTTCCAAATATCCCTTTGCCAATTCCACAAGAACAGCCTTAGCGAAAGGCTTCTTGAAGGGAAAGATGTAACTCTGTGAGATGAATTAACAGAACACAGAGCAGTTTCTCAGAAAGCTTCTTTCCAGTTTTGAACGGAAGATATTTCCTTTTTCACCTTAGCCCTCTATGGGCTTCCAAATATCCCTTTGCCAATTCCACAAGAACAGCCTTAGCGAAAGGCTTCCTGAAGAGAAAGATGTAACTCTGTGAGATGAATTAACAGAACACAGAGGAGTTCCTCAGAAAGCTTCCTTCCAGTTTTGAACGGAAGATATTTCCTTTTTCACCTTAGAACTCTATGGGTTTCCAAATATCCCTTTGCCAATTCCACAAGAACAGCCTCAGCGAAAGGCTTCTTGAAGGGAAAGATATAACTCTTTGAGATGAATTAGCAGAACACAGAGCAGTTTCTCAGAAAGCTTCTTTCCAGTTTTGAACGGAAGATATTTCCTTTTTCACCATAGCCCTCTATGGGCTTCCAAATATCCCTTTGCCAATTCCACAAGAACAGCCTTAGCGAAAGGCTTCCTGAAGGGAAAGATGTAACTCTGTGAGATAAATTAACAGAACACAGAGCAGTTTCTCAGAAAGCTTCTTTCCAGTTTTGAACGGAAGATATTTCCTTTTTCACCATAGCCCCCTATGGGCTTCCAAATATCCCTTTGCCAAATCCACAAGAAGACCCTTAGCGAAAGGCTTCTTGAAGGGAAAGATGTAACTCTGTGAGATGAATTAACAGAACACAGAGCAGTTTCTCAGAAAGCTTCTTTCCAGTTTTGAACGGAAGATATTTCCTTTTTCACCATAGCCCTCTATGGGCGTCCAAATATCCCTTTGCCAATTCCACAAGAACAGCCTTAGCGAAAGGCTTCTTTAAGGGAAAGATGGAACTCTGTGAGATGAATTAACAGAACACAGAGCAGTTTCTCAGAAAGCTTCTTTCCAGTTTTGAACGGAAGATATTTCCTTTTTCACCATAGCCCTCTATGGGCTTCCAAATATCCATTTGTCAATTCCACAAGAACAGCTTTAGCGAAAGGCTTCTTGAAGGGAAAGATATAACTCTGTGAGATGAATTAACAGAACACAGAGCAGTTTCTCAGAAAGCTTCTTTCCAGTTTTGAACGGAAGATATTTCCTTTTTCACCATAGCCCTCTATGGGCTTCCAAATATCCCTTTGCCAATTCCACAAGAACAGCCTTAGCGAAAGGATTCCAGAAAAGAAAGATGTAACTCTGTGAGATGAATTAACAGAACACAGAGCAGTTTCTCAGAAAGCTTCTTTCCAGTTTTGAACGGAAGATATTTCCTTTTTCACCTTAGCCCTCTATGGGCTTCCAAATATCCCTTTGCCAATTCCACAAGAACAGCCTTAGCGAAAGGCTTCTTGAAGGGAAAGATGTAACTCTGTGAGATGAATTAACAGAACACAGAGCAGTTTCTCAGAAAGCTTCTTTCCAGTTTTGAACGGAAGATATTTCCTTTTTCACCATAGCCCTCTATGGGCTTCCAAATATCCCTTTGTCAATTCCACAAGAACAACATTAGCGAAAGGCTTCTTGAAGGGAAAGATATAACTCTGTGAGATGAATTAACAGAACACAGAGCAGTTTCTCAGAAAGCTTCTTTCCAGTTTGGAACGGAAGATATTTCCTTTTTCACCATAGCCCTCTATGGGCTTCCAAATATCCCTTTGCCAATTCCACAAGAACAGCCTTAGCGAAAGGATTCCTGAAAAGAAAGATGTAACTCTGTGAGATGAATTAACAGAACACAGAGCAGTTTCTCAGAAAGCATCTTTCCAGTTCTGAACGGAAGATATTTCCTTTTTCACCTTAGCCCTCTATGGGCTTCCAAATATCCCTTTGCCAATTGCACAAGAACAGCCTTAGCGAAAGGCTTCCTGAAGAGAAAGATGTAACTCTGTGAGATGAATTAACAGAACACAGAGGAGTTCCTCAGAAAGCTTCCTTCCAGTTTTGAACGGAAGATATTTCCTTTTTCACCATAGCCCTCTATGGGCTTCCAAATATCCCTTTGCCAATTACACAAGAACAGCCTTAGCGAAAGGCTTCTTGTAGGGAACGATGTAACTCTGTGAGATGAATTAACAGAACACAGAGCAGTTTCTCAGAAAGCTTCTTTCCAGTTTTGAACGGAAGATATTTCCATTTTCACCATAGCCCTCTATGGGCTTCCAAATATCCCTTTGCCAATTCCACAAGAACAGCCTTAGCGAAAGGCTTCTTGTAGGGAAAGATGTAACTCTGTGAGATGAATTAACAGAACACAGAGCAGTTTCTCAGAAAGCTTCTTTCCAGTTTTGAACGGAAGATATTTCCTTTTTCACCATAGCCCTCTATGGGCTTCCAAATATCCCTTTGGCAATTCCACAAGAACAGCATTAGCGAAAGGCTTCTTGAAGGGAAAGATATAACTCTGTGAGATGAATTAACAGAACACAGAGAAGTTTCTCAGAAAGCTTCTTTCCAGTTTGGAAAGGAAGATATTTCCTTTTTCACCATAGCCCTCTATGGGCTTCCAAATATCCCTTTGCCAATTCCACAAGAACAGTCTTAGCGAAAGGCTTCCTGAAAAGAAAGATGTAACTCTGTGAGATGAATTAACAGAACACAGAGCAGTTTCTCAGAAAGCTTCTTTCCAGTTCTGAACGGAAGATATTTCCTTTTTCACCATAGCCCTCTATGGGCTTCCAAATATCCCTTTGCCATTTCCACAAGAACAGGCTTAGCGAAAGGCTTCTTGAAGGGAAAGATGTAACTCTGTGAGATGAATTAACAGAACACAGAGCAGTTTCTCAGGAAGCTCTTTCCGGTTTTGAACGGAAGATATTTCCTTTTTCACCATAGCCCTCTATGGGCTTCCAAATATCCCTTTGCCAATTCCACAAGAACAGCTTTAGCGAAACGCTTCTTGAAGGGAAAGATGTAACTCTGTGAGATGAATTAACAGAACACAGAGCAGTTTCTCAGAAAGCTTCTTTCCAGTTTTGAACGGAAGATATTTCCTTTTTCACCATAGCCCTCTATGGGCTTCCAAATATCCCTTTGCCAATTCCACAAGAACAGCCTTAGCGAAAGGCTTCCTGAAAAGAAAGATGTAACTCTGTGAGATGAATTAACAGAACACAGAGCAGTTTCTCAGAAAGCTTCTTTCCAGTTTTGAACGGAAGATATTTCCTTTTTCACCATAGCCCTCTATGGGCTTCCAAATATCCCTTTGCGAATTCCACAAGAACAGCCTTAGCGAAAGGCTTCTTTAAGGGAAAGATGGAACTCTGTGAGATGAATTAACAGAACACAGAGCAGTTTCTCAGAAAGCTTCTTTCCAGTTTTGAACGGAAGATATTTCCTTTTTCACCATAGCCCTCTATGGGCTTCCAAATATCCATTTGTCAATTCCACAAGAACAGCTTTAGCGAAAGGCTTCTTGAAGGGAAAGATATAACTCTGTGAGATGAATTAACAGAACACAGAGCAGTTTCTCAGAAAGCTTCTTTCCAGTTTTGAACGGAAGATATTTCCTTTTTCACCATAGCCCTCTATGGGCTTCCAAATATCCCTTTGCCAATTCCACAAGAACAGCCTTAGCGAAAGGATTCCAGAAAAGAAAGATGTAACTCTGTGAGATGAATTAACAGAACAAAGAGCAGTTTCTCAGAAAGCTTCTTTCCAGTTTTGAACGGAAGATATTTCCTTTTTCACCTTAGCCCTCTATGGGCTTCCAAATATCCCTTTGCCAATTCCACAAGAACAGCCTTAGCGAAAGGCTTCTTGAAGGGAAAGATGTAACTCTGTGAGATGAATTAACAGAACACAGAGCAGTTTCTCAGAAAGCTTCTTTCCAGTTTTGAACGGAAGATATTTCCTTTTTCACCATAGCCCTCTATGGGCTTCCAAATATCCCTTTGTCAATTCCACAAGAACAACATTAGCGAAAGGCTTCTTGAAGGGAAAGATATAACTCTGTGAGATGAATTAACAGAACACAGAGCAGTTTCTCAGAAAGCTTCTTTCCAGTTTGGAACGGAAGATATTTCCTTTTTCACCATAGCCCTCTATGGGCTTCCAAATATCCCTTTGCCAATTCCACAAGAACAGCCTTAGCGAAAGGATTCCTGAAAAGAAAGATGTAACTCTGTGAGATGAATTAACAGAACACAGAGCAGTTTCTCAGAAAGCATCTTTCCAGTTCTGAACGGAAGATATTTCCTTTTTCACCTTAGCCCTCTATGGGCTTCCAAATATCCCTTTGCCAATTGCACAAGAACAGCCTTAGCGAAAGGCTTCCTGAAGAGAAAGATGTAACTCTGTGAGATGAATTAACAGAACACAGAGGAGTTCCTCAGAAAGCTTCCTTCCAGTTTTGAACGGAAGATATTTCCTTTTTCACCATAGCCCTCTATGGGCTTCCAAATATCCCTTTGCCAATTACACAAGAACAGCCTTAGCGAAAGGCTTCTTGTAGGGAACGATGTAACTCTGTGAGATGAATTAACAGAACACAGAGCAGTTTCTCAGAAAGCTTCTTTCCAGTTTTGAACGGAAGATATTTCCTTTTTCACCATAGCCCTCTATGGGCTTCCAAATATCCCTTTGCCAATTCCACAAGAACAGCCTTAGCGAAAGGCTTCTTCTAGGGAAAGATGTAACTCTGTGAGATGAATTAACAGAACACAGAGCAGTTTCTCAGAAAGCTTCTTTCCAGTTTTGAACGGAAGATATTTCCTTTTTCACCATAGCCCTCTATGGGCTTCCAAATATCCCTTTGCCAATTCCACAAGAACAGCCTTAGCGAAAGGCTTCCTGAAAAGAAAGATGTAACTCTGTGAGATGAATTAACAGAACACAGAGCAGTTTCTCAGAAAGCTTCTTTCCAGTTTTGAACGGAAGATATTTCCTTTTTCACCATAGCCCTCTATGGGCTTCCAAATATCCCTTTGCCAATTCCACAAGAACAGCCTTAGCGAAAGGCTTCCTGAAAAGAAAGATGTAACTCTGTGAGATGAATTAACAGAACACAGAGCAGTTTCTCAGAAAGCTTCTTTCCAGTTTTGAACGGAAGATATTTCCTTTTTCACCTTAGCCCTCTATGGGCTTCGAAATATCCCTTTGCCAATTCCACAAGAACAGACTTAGCGAAAGGCTTCTTGAAGGGAAAGATGTAACTCTGTGAGATGAATTAACAGAACACAGAGCAGTTTCTCAGAAAGCTTCTTTCCAGTTTTGAACGGAAGATATTTCTTTTTTCACCATAGCCCTCTATGGGTTTCCAAATATCCCTTTGCCAATTCCACAAGAACAGCCTTAGCGAAAGGCTTCTTGAAGGGAAAGATGTAACTCTGTGAGATGAATTAACAGAACACAGAGCAGTTTCTCAGAAAGCTTCTTTCCAGTTTTGAACGGAAGATATTTCCTTTTTCACCTTAGCCCTCTATGGGCTTCCAAATATCCCTTTGCCAATTCCACAAGAACAGCCTTAGCGAAAGGCTTCCTGAAGAGAAAGATGTAACTCTGTGAGATGAATTAACAGAACACAGAGGAGTTCCTCAGAAAGCTTCCTTCCAGTTTTGAACGGAAGATATTTCCTTTTTCACCTTAGAACTCTATGGGTTTCCAAATATCCCTTTGCCAATTCCACAAGAACAGCCTCAGCGAAAGGCTTCTTGAAGGGAAAGATATAACTCTTTGAGATGAATTAGCAGAACACAGAGCAGTTTCTCAGAAAGCTTCTTTCCAGTTTTGAACGGAAGATATTTCCTTTTTCACCATAGCCCTCTATGGGCTTCCAAATATCCCTTTGCCAATTCCACAAGAACAGCCTTAGCGAAAGGCTTCCTGAAGGGAAAGATGTAACTCTGTGAGATAAATTAACAGAACACAGAGCAGTTTCTCAGAAAGCTTCTTTCCAGTTTTGAACGGAAGATATTTCCTTTTTCACCATAGCCCCCTATGGGCTTCCAAATATCCCTTTGCCAAATCCACAAGAAGACCCTTAGCGAAAGGCTTCTTGAAGGGAAAGATGTAACTCTGTGAGATGAATTAACAGAACACAGAGCAGTTTCTCAGAAAGCTTCTTTCCAGTTTTGAACGGAAGATATTTCCTTTTTCACCATAGCCCTCTATGGGCGTCCAAATATCCCTTTGCCAATTCCACAAGAACAGCCTTAGCGAAAGGCTTCTTTAAGGGAAAGATGGAACTCTGTGAGATGAATTAACAGAACACAGAGCAGTTTCTCAGAAAGCTTCTTTCCAGTTTTGAACGGAAGATAATTCCTTTTTCACCATAGCCCTCTATGGGCTTCCAAATATCCATTTGTCAATTCCACAAGAACAGCTTTAGCGAAAGGCTTCTTGAAGGGAAAGATATAACTCTGTGAGATGAATTAACAGAACACAGAGCAGTTTCTCAGAAAGCTTCTTTCCAGTTTTGAACGGAAGATATTTCCTTTTTCACCATAGCCCTCTATGGGCTTCCAAATATCCCTTTGCCAATTCCACAAGAACAGCCTTAGCGAAAGGATTCCAGAAAAGAATGATGTAACTCTGTGAGATGAATTAACAGAACACAGAGCAGTTTCTCAGAAAGCTTCTTTCCAGTTTTGAACGGAAGATATTTCCTTTTTCACCTTAGCCCTCTATGGGCTTCCAAATATCCCTTTGCCAATTCCACAAGAACAGCCTTAGCGAAAGGCTTCTTGAAGGGAAAGATGTAACTCTGTGAGATGAATTAACAGAACACAGAGCAGTTTCTCAGAAAGCTTCTTTCCAGTTTTGAACGGAAGATATTTCCTTTTTCACCATAGCCCTCTATGGGCTTCCAAATATCCCTTTGTCAATTCCACAAGAACAACATTAGCGAAAGGCTTCTTGAAGGGAAAGATATAACTCTGTGAGATGAATTAACAGAACACAGAGCAGTTTCTCAGAAAGCTTCTTTCCAGTTTGGAACGGAAGATATTTCCTTTTTCACCATAGCCCTCTATGGGCTTCCAAATATCCCTTTGCCAATTCCACAAGAACAGCCTTAGCGAAAGGATTCCTGAAAAGAAAGATGTAACTCTGTGAGATGAATTAACAGAACACAGAGCAGTTTCTCAGAAAGCATCTTTCCAGTTCTGAACGGAAGATATTTCCTTTTTCACCTTAGCCCTCTATGGGCTTCCAAATATCCCTTTGCCAATTGCACAAGAACAGCCTTAGCGAAAGGCTTCCTGAAGAGAAAGATGTAACTCTGTGAGATGAATTAACAGAACACAGAGGAGTTCCTCAGAAAGCTTCCTTCCAGTTTTGAACGGAAGATATTTCCTTTTTCACCATAGCCCTCTATGGGCTTCCAAATATCCCTTTGCCAATTACACAAGAACAGCCTTAGCGAAAGGCTTCTTGTAGGGAACGATGTAACTCTGTGAGATGAATTAACAGAACACAGAGCAGTTTCTCAGAAAGCTTCTTTCCAGTTTTGAACGGAAGATATTTCCTTTTTCACCATAGCCCTCTATGGGCTTCCAAATATCCCTTTGCCAATTCCACAAGAACAGCCTTAGCGAAAGGCTTCTTGTAGGGAAAGATGTAACTCTGTGAGATGAATTAACAGAACACAGAGCAGTTTCTCAGAAAGCTTCTTTCCAGTTTTGAACGGAAGATATTTCCTTTTTCACCATAGCCCTCTATGGGTTTCCAAATATCCCTTTGCCAATTCCACAAGAACAGCCTTAGCGAAAGGCTTCTTGAAGGGAAAGATGTAACTCTGTGAGATGAATTAACAGAACACAGAGCAGTTTCTCAGAAAGCTTCTTTCCAGTTTTGAACGGAAGATATTTCCTTTTTCACCTTAGCCCTCTATGGGCTTCCAAATATCCCTTTGCCAATTCCACAAGAACAGCCTTAGCGAAAGGCTTCCTGAAGAGAAAGATGTAACTCTGTGAGATGAATTAACAGAACACAGAGGAGTTCCTCAGAAAGCTTCCTTCCAGTTTTGAACGGAAGATATTTCCTTTTTCACCTTAGAACTCTATGGGTTTCCAAATATCCCTTTGCCAATTCCACAAGAACAGCCTCAGCGAAAGGCTTCTTGAAGGGAAAGATATAACTCTTTGAGATGAATTAGCAGAACACAGAGCAGTTTCTCAGAAAGCTTCTTTCCAGTTTTGAACGGAAGATATTTCCTTTTTCACCATAGCCCTCTATGGGCTTCCAAATATCCCTTTGCCAATTCCACAAGAACAGCCTTAGCGAAAGGCTTCCTGAAGGGAAAGATGTAACTCTGTGAGATAAATTAACAGAACACAGAGCAGTTTCTCAGAAAGCTTCTTTCCAGTTTTGAACGGAAGATATTTCCTTTTTCACCATAGCCCCCTATGGGCTTCCAAATATCCCTTTGCCAAATCCACAAGAAGACCCTTAGCGAAAGGCTTCTTGAAGGGAAAGATGTAACTCTGTGAGATGAATTAACAGAACACAGAGCAGTTTCTCAGAAAGCTTCTTTCCAGTTTTGAACGGAAGATATTTCCTTTTTCACCATAGCCCTCTATGGGCGTCCAAATATCCCTTTGCCAATTCCACAAGAACAGCCTTAGCGAAAGGCTTCTTTAAGGGAAAGATGGAACTCTGTGAGATGAATTAACAGAACACAGAGCAGTTTCTCAGAAAGCTTCTTTCCAGTTTTGAACGGAAGATATTTCCTTTTTCACCATAGCCCTCTATGGGCTTCCAAATATCCATTTGTCAATTCCACAAGAACAGCTTTAGCGAAAGGCTTCTTGAAGGGAAAGATATAACTCTGTGAGATGAATTAACAGAACACAGAGCAGTTTCTCAGAAAGCTTCTTTCCAGTTTTGAACGGAAGATATTTCCTTTTTCACCATAGCCCTCTATGGGCTTCCAAATATCCCTTTGCCAATTCCACAAGAACAGCCTTAGCGAAAGGATTCCAGAAAAGAAAGATGTAACTCTGTGAGATGAATTAACAGAACACAGAGCAGTTTCTCAGAAAGCTTCTTTCCAGTTTTGAACGGAAGATATTTCCTTTTTCACCTTAGCCCTCTATGGGCTTCCAAATATCCCTTTGCCAATTCCACAAGAACAGCCTTAGCGAAAGGCTTCTTGAAGGGAAAGATGTAACTCTGTGAGATGAATTAACAGAACACAGAGCAGTTTCTCAGAAAGCTTCTTTCCAGTTTTGAACGGAAGATATTTCCTTTTTCACCATAGCCCTCTATGGGCTTCCAAATATCCCTTTGTCAATTCCACAAGAACAACATTAGCGAAAGGCTTCTTGAAGGGAAAGATATAACTCTGTGAGATGAATTAACAGAACACAGAGCAGTTTCTCAGAAAGCTTCTTTCCAGTTTGGAACGGAAGATATTTCCTTTTTCACCATAGCCCTCTATGGGCTTCCAAATATCCCTTTGCCAATTCCACAAGAACAGCCTTAGCGAAAGGATTCCTGAAAAGAAAGATGTAACTCTGTGAGATGAATTAACAGAACACAGAGCAGTTTCTCAGAAAGCATCTTTCCAGTTCTGAACGGAAGATATTTCCTTTTTCACCTTAGCCCTCTATGGGCTTCCAAATATCCCTTTGCCAATTGCACAAGAACAGCCTTAGCGAAAGGCTTCCTGAAGAGAAAGATGTAACACTGTGAGATGAATTAACAGAACACAGAGGAGTTCCTCAGAAAGCTTCCTTCCAGTTTTGAACGGAAGATATTTCCTTTTTCACCATAGCCCTCTATGGGCTTCCAAATATCCCTTTGCCAATTACACAAGAACAGCCTTAGCGAAAGGCTTCTTGTAGGGAACGATGTAACTCTGTGAGATGAATTAACAGAACACAGAGCAGTTTCTCAGAAAGCTTCTTTCCAGTTTTGAACGGAAGATAATTCCATTTTCACCATAGCCCTCTATGGGCTTCCAAATATCCCTTTGCCAATTCCACAAGAACAGCCTTAGCGAAAGGCTTCTTGTAGGGAAAGATGTAACTCTGTGAGATGAATTAACAGAACACAGAGCAGTTTCTCAGAAAGCTTCTTTCCAGTTTTGAACGGAAGATATTTCCTTTTTCACCATAGCCCTCTATGGGCTTCCAAATATCCCTTTGGCAATTCCACAAGAACAGCATTAGCGAAAGGCTTCTTGAAGGGAAAGATATAACTCTGTGAGATGAATTAACAGAACACAGAGAAGTTTCTCAGAAAGCTTCTTTCCAGTTTGGAAAGGAAGATATTTCCTTTTTCACCATAGCCCTCTATGGGCTTCCAAATATCCCTTTGCCAATTCCACAAGAACAGTCTTAGCGAAAGGCTTCCTGAAAAGAAAGATGTAACTCTGTGAGATGAATTAACAGAACACAGAGCAGTTTCTCAGAAAGCTTCTTTCCAGTTCTGAACGGAAGATATTTCCTTTTTCACCATAGCCCTCTATGGGCTTCCAAATATCCCTTTGCCATTTCCACAAGAACAGGCTTAGCGAAAGGCTTCTTGAAGGGAAAGATGTAACTCAGTGAGATGAATTAACAGAACACAGAGCAGTTTCTCAGGAAGCTCTTTCCGGTTTTGAACGGAAGATATTTCCTTTTTCACCATAGCCCTCTATGGGCTTCCAAATATCCCTTTGCCAATTCCACAAGAACAGCTTTAGCGAAACGCTTCTTGAAGGGAAAGATGTAACTCTGTGAGATGAATTAACAGAACACAGAGCAGTTTCTCAGAAAGCTTCTTTCCAGTTTTGAACGGAAGATATTTCCTTTTTCACCATAGCCCTCTATGGGCTTCCAAATATCCCTTTGCCAATTCCACAAGAACAGCCTTAGCGAAAGGCTTCCTGAAAAGAAAGATGTAACTCTGTGAGATGAATTAACAGAACACAGAGCAGTTTCTCAGAAAGCTTCTTTCCAGTTTTGAACGGAAGATATTTCCTTTTCCACCATAGCCCTCTATGGGCTTCCAAATATCCCTTTGCGAATTCCACAAGAACAGCCTTAGCGAAAGGCTTCTTTAAGGGAAAGATGGAACTCTGTGAGATGAATTAACAGAACACAGAGCAGTTTCTCAGAAAGCTTCTTTCCAGTTTTGAACGGAAGATATTTCCTTTTTCACCATAGCCCTCTATGGGCTTCCAAATATCCATTTGTCAATTCCACAAGAACAGCTTTAGCGAAAGGCTTCTTGAAGGGAAAGATATAACTCTGTGAGATGAATTAACAGAACACAGAGCAGTTTCTCAGAAAGCTTCTTTCCAGTTTTGAACGGAAGATATTTCCTTTTTCACCATAGCCCTCTATGGGCTTCCAAATATCCCTTTGCCAATTCCACAAGAACAGCCTTAGCGAAAGGATTCCAGAAAAGAAAGATGTAACTCTGTGAGATGAATTAACAGAACAAAGAGCAGTTTCTCAGAAAGCTTCTTTCCAGTTTTGAACGGAAGATATTTCCTTTTTCACCTTAGCCCTCTATGGGCTTCCAAATATCCCTTTGCCAATTCCACAAGAACAGCCTTAGCGAAAGGCTTCTTGAAGGGAAAGATGTAACTCTGTGAGATGAATTAACAGAACACAGAGCAGTTTCTCAGAAAGCTTCTTTCCAGTTTTGAACGGAAGATATTTCCTTTTTCACCATAGCCCTCTATGGGCTTCCAAATATCCCTTTGTCAATTCCACAAGAACAACATTAGCGAAAGGCTTCTTGAAGGGAAAGATATAACTCTGTGAGATGAATTAACAGAACACAGAGCAGTTTCTCAGAAAGCTTCTTTCCAGTTTGGAACGGAAGATATTTCCTTTTTCACCATAGCCCTCTATGGGCTTCCAAATATCCCTTTGCCAATTCCACAAGAACAGCCTTAGCGAAAGGATTCCTGAAAAGAAAGATGTAACTCTGTGAGATGAATTAACAGAACACAGAGCAGTTTCTCAGAAAGCATCTTTCCAGTTCTGAACGGAAGATATTTCCTTTTTCACCTTAGCCCTCTATGGGCTTCCAAATATCCCTTTGCCAATTGCACAAGAACAGCCTTAGCGAAAGGCTTCCTGAAGAGAAAGATGTAACTCTGTGAGATGAATTAACAGAACACAGAGGAGTTCCTCAGAAAGCTTCCTTCCAGTTTTGAACGGAAGATATTTCCTTTTTCACCATAGCCCTCTATGGGCTTCCAAATATCCCTTTGCCAATTACACAAGAACAGCCTTAGCGAAAGGCTTCTTGTAGGGAACGATGTAACTCTGTGAGATGAATTAACAGAACACAGAGCAGTTTCTCAGAAAGCTTCTTTCCAGTTTTGAACGGAAGATA